>NW_022196915.1:1655658-1706259 GCF_008632895.1 Mastomys coucha | reverse complement strand
AGATCTTTACCAGCCCTATATCTGATAGAGGGCTAATATCCAAGGTATACAAAGAACTCAAGAAGTGAATATCAAATAAAGACTATGATCCTCTGAAACTTTAAGATGTGAAAAACAATTGATAAACACATACAGGCATGCTGTGCAGACTTCTGCAGTATTCCCTATAGCCATGGATTTAGTGCAGGTCACAGTTATTCAAGTTTCTATCCTCTAACTGATTTTCTGGAAGCCTCCTAGCACCTTAGCTGGTCATATTCTTATTTATACCCCAAATTATCTCAAATAATGGGAGTTAACTTATAGGATTCCATGCTAAACAAACACAATAAAATTTAATAAGTAACAATTCTATCTCCATAATTATCTAAAATGAGCATCACTAATAAGAGCTGTGGTTGTTAAGGTTTACTGCATGTCAAAAGCCTCCAAGGGTTATACTCTGTAAATATGTAATATAAAATTTAATTTACATATTAGCTTATGTGGAATAAATAACATCAAAGAGGCTTCTCTTTCTCTACTCTGAGAGATGATCAATTGCAGGGAAAGTAGAGAATTCAAGAAAGTATTGCAGTGTTGACTGCGGAAGCTAAGTTTGTGGTAATGAAGTGAACAGAGATTTTGGACACCCTCTGAGTCCACATGAGTTTCTTGTCATATATCCCAACGTTTTGCTTAAATATAAAAGAAAGATTATAATGTTGTTAGTAGAATTAAATAATAGAAAGGGAAGGAGCTTGTGGAACTGCTGAGATATACAAATAAACACTAAACAGAAAAATATATTACACTATTAGGGAAAAAGGTCTTTAAAACATTGCAATGGATCATTGCTAAAGGTCGGAATTAAGCTCGAGCTAAGCCCAGTATCATTAGCTGAGGGACTGGAAAGCTCAGTGGCCACATCTCCAGTTCAACGTCTGTACTGATCTCTTCTTTCCCTGTAATGGCAAGTTGAAGGGAGTGTTTGTGATCCAGAAGCCAGGCCTCTGCCACGGTGACTTCTAGAAACTTAGGAAAATACACCTTCCATACCCTAAAGGTGCCCCAGTCTCTACACCCCTCCACTGCTATGGTTCTGGTTCATATCTCTTTTCTCCCTCATCTGACCAGTTTGAAAATTGGCCAAGGACTGTGGTGACTCTGTTTAGTGTGTACTTTCTAAATACTACTCTGTACAGAGGACAACGATTCCATTAAAGCAAGTAAACACACACACACACACACACACACACACACACACACACACACACACACAAAGCCCACACACATTTTCCCCTGGCAATGGGCAAAGGAACATTTTGTTAGTGGTGCTGCTCTTCTATCAGTTAGGTGTAGATCAGGTGGTAGCTCTTTGTTCATCTTAGCTTGATGCCCGGTTGGTGTCTTTTATGCCTAGGAGTCATCAAAATCAAATCAAATCAAATCAAATCAAATCAAATTCATGTAGCACAGTGTGGGAAGATGAAGACAGACAACAACCTGCTGACCACCATGCCACCCACAGACCTACCCTCTTATGCATGGCACAGGTGGACCATAGGCTCCTGCATGCCAACACACCATGAAGCAAGGACAGAGGATGTCACCTAGGAACCCATCAGACAAGTGGCCAGCCTGTAGCTGGAGCCACCACAATCTGGTAGTATGTTGTGGTCAGATGGAAGAGAAAGAAGAAAATTCGACTACCTTGAGCATTATGAAGAGAGATAGCATTAGAGGTATGAGAGTGGAGAGGAGTAGGCTATTGTGAGTGGCCCTGTCATCTGGGTCCATGGTGAAGTCACAATTTGAACTATAACTGAGGGACATATCTGGGTCCATAGCTATGCACTGGCAGGGGTTGATGTTAATGGCTGTGGCTCATATTACCACTAGAGAACTTGGGGATGTCCCTGGGCAGGGCAGCCACAGGGAACCAACTGGATGTCCATGGGCTGTGTAAAACTGGCCCTGCCCCTCACTGGATGTTGTTCTATAGAGATAAACCCACTTCTTACAGCACCAGCTCTTGAGAAAGCAGGCCCTACATTATAGGGCAGCAGACCATGAGAGGCAGGTAGATTGGTCCTTGGTTGAGTTGAAGATTTGAAGCCTTGGAGACCCTGAAGGGACGGTAGGAACATCGCCTGCTCCTGGGCCCCAGGCCCCTGACATGTAGCCACAGCCTCTCCGCCCCATAGATTTGTGGCCATCAGTCACATAAGGGCAACTCCCCAAGATCTTCCACACGTATATGCGGTATCTCTAACACTTCAGACCAAGAAAATAGGAAAAGAGATGTGACCTGTGGTCAAGTATGCTCAAGATAGAGATTTCCATGCTAATGAGGTACCTAGAGGCCCAGAGGGCATGCCAATAAGATTCCCTTCCCAGAAATTCCTGCAAAAGTTATTTAATCACAGCCCCATCCTGAGAAATGGGGTATGGTTTTACCCATCCACTTTCCACCATGACAACAGATAGTTTGGAACCACAGACTGTCTCTTTTCATCGGAATGGGATCCACCATGGGGAGCCATGGAGAAGGCCTTTACCTAGAGAACAACTGTCTAATCTCATGTAGAAGGGCTCTCTGCACTCCCAGCCACAACTGTCACCAAACCAGGCTTGTGGATCTAAGGACTCTCCCAGTGGTTCTAGCTGGGGCTCCCATTTTCCCCACAGGCCCCCCACTGTGTTCTCAGTTCTTCAGGAACTACCAGTGGACATCTAGATGTCCAAGAACCTGAGAACCCCATGGCCCCAGCCTCCTCACAGGCCAGAGGACCCCCGAGCCAGCTCTGGCCTCCCCATGCTGCAGACTGTGCTTTCCAAACCCCTGTGCTGTGTCTCAGCGCTTCCCTATGGCCCAGCACCTACTGCAGCATGGGATAAGTGCAATCAAACTCCCTGAGTCCCACCTCCCCAAATGGCCATGCCCTATGGTGGAGCAGATGTGGGCCCACAACCCTACATTACACTTCTTGTCTAAGCAGCATAGTGGAGCTGGCCCTGGTGGCAGGGATGTGGGTAAGCTGCCTGGAGAGAGTGAGTGTGGGAGAGCTGACCCTTCCACTTGTCTGCTCTGGGATGGCACAGAGGTGATGCCCACCTTCTCTCCTTTGCCACCTCCAGTGGTCAGGAAATCTGACCACAGGTTCATGAACTCCAGAGAGCTAGCCCTACACCTCGTCAGCTGCAACACTTGGGAGAACAGGTCCTGCACCTCACTTGGAAGCATAATAGAGCTGAACCTGGAGGAGGTGATACAGAGAAGCTGCCCTGAGGTGATAGCATGGAAGAACTGACCCCAACACTCCTCTGCCATGAGAAAGCTTTGTGAGGGGAGGTGACTTCTGCCCCCTAGACCTTCGCCACCTGAGGCAGTTGGGGGTGTTGACCAGGAGTCATGAGAATGGGTGAGCTGGCCTTGTTCCTTGCTTGCTGCAGCACTTTAAAGGCATGCACTTCACCTGGGCAACACAATAGAGCTGGTCCTAGTGGAGGGGACACAGGGAAACCAAACCCCAAGGGTGAGAGTGTTGGGGAGCTGGCCTCACCACTCATCTGCTATGAGATAGCATGGGTGGGTGATTTCCCCGTCCCCCTTTCCCCTTGCTACCTGTGGTATTTGGGAGAACTGGCCCCAAGGACATGAAAGCAGAAGAGCTATCCCTGCTCCCTCAGTAGCTGTAGTAATCAGAAGAGTAGGCTCTAAACCTCGCAATGGGAACACAGTGGAGCTTGACCTAATTAATGGTGAAGGCACTGGTGAGCCAGTCATAAAGGTATGAGAGGAGAGCTGATCCAGCCTCTCAGAGGCTGCAGCACTTGGGAGAGTGGTCCTTGCTTCTTAACAGACAAGCACAGTCAAGCTGGCTCTGGAGAGACAGGTGGACCCAGCTCTGAGTACCTCTGAGAGCAGGAGAGCTGACCCTGCCTCCTGCTGATGGCAGCATAGGGTAGGCTAGCCAGAGCAGTGGTGAAGAGCTTACCCAAGTGGTGTGCTAACCAGGTCACCTACCACCCAGGCCAAGATCCAAGGCTCTGAGTTGGATCACCCCAAAAATCTATATCATCTGCAAATGGTTGGAATGGGGAAGGGCCAATCCTGCTAATCCAAAGCTGCAGCATCTCCATGACACAGATCAACAACAGGATAATTGAGAGGAATCTTCCAGGATCCAGTGAAGATGTTGACAGTGTTACAGAAGCCAGAGATCTGGAACCAGACCAATGACTCATTGGAATGAACCTTTGCAAGTGGGACATACTACAGCTTCCACAATGAGAAGTTTTCTATGTTTTGCTATTGTTTCTTTGTTTGCAGAGTGTATGTGTGCACACACATGCACTTTTGTGTGTGTTATTTTTAAAGGGGTAGTTTTCAAGGGAAAATTGTGATGTGAAGGGTTGAGAGATGGGCAGGACTCAGGTTCATGATGTAAAACTCACAAAGAATCAATACAAATTTAAAAAGTTTGATTTGCTCAAAATGTTAGAGTAGATCCCAAAGGATTGCTGACCTCTATAGCCCAGTGCAGAATCAGGGAAAAGAAGTGATGCTGTGAGCTTTTCACTGTATCAGGACCTATTTTGAACAAGGAACAGGAAAGGAGCTATTTTTACTGCATGTCGATGGCTTTGTAGGAAATGACATCAGAGCCTTGACAAGGGTAGGATTGAGATAACTGATGCTGAAGTGTGACATAAACTGGGGGAAAGATGGGACATAATGAACTACTAAATTGACAAGGTATTGCTCAAGTCACATGGAGCTATAGGAAGACATTGCAACCCAGGCTAAACAGGGAGTGTTTCAGAGTTGTTGGAATATGGCCAAGCATATAGAGGCCCCTTGTGCTTTCAGGGCCTTATGGACCATGTGTGTTTTCAAGTACCAGAGTGAGAGTTGGTGCAACAGATTGCAAACCTGTGGAGTATAGGCAATGAAACTTTTAAAGGGATCTTCTTTCTCTCTAACAAGAACATATCTTTACCATTGTCAATTCCTTACACCATTGCATTTGAAGACTCAGACAATGTGATACACAAACACAGACTGAAGTATGAAAACAACTATGCAGTTTGTCCACAGAATCACTAGTTCTCTTCACTCATCATTGCTTATATATAATTAAGAGACCAAGGGGTTGTTACCTTAAACGCCCATGCTTGTAGTTTCTAGATTAAAATGTATACATTGTATAGACGTTCTTCTTCCTGAAGAATTTGAGAATGAAACTAGAGAGGTTTTCAAATGTCGTATTTCTGCTTAGAATATACTTCCTTCAACACCAGAGCAATAATTCACTGTTTATCACTAGAAAGAAATTATGAACATTTCAAGACTTTCAACAATAAAGTGGGGAAATTATATCTCTCAAATCTTCTAATATTTCAAAGACAAAACCCCGCTCTTCCGAGAAGAAAAGTTATTTGAGAAAATAGGTCATTGCAATTTTGACAATCCATTTTTCTAGTGTTAGAATAAGAAAAACAAAAGTTATTTATTCCTGAGCTTCAGAGACTAGACTACACACAGTTCAATTTATGTCATAGACAATATTCTTAGCAAACTGCACAGCCTTGGCAATGACTGATAAAAGAGAAGCTATCAGATGAAGGAAATAGGGTACAGGAATTGTAAACACAAACTCAGTTTTTTAACTTTGCACCAAGGAAATAAAACTCGTGTGTGTGTGTGTGTGTGTGTGTGTGTGTGTGTGTGTTTTATATGTATGTGTGAGAGAGAGTGGGGAGAGGAGAAAGTACAAGAGAGCAAGCATACAGAAAACTTGATGGCTCATATCAAATGCAGCTTTCTGCATTTGAAATGTTTCTTTTTGGCTTTGCCGAGTTTCGTTGCTGTATATACAATGGCACAGCAAGAACAGGAAGCTGAAATGATCGTCTAATTATTTCCTAAGCAATAGTATAACAGAAGACAGAAATACAGTCACTGCACTTGGTTTCCTTGATTTTCTGTTCAAACTGAAAATTGAAAAAAAAATACAAAAAACAAAACAAAACAAAAAGCAACAAGTCACCAAGGAAGCTGAGAGTGTGGCACAGTGGTACGGCGCTCATGAACATGTGTGCAGATCTAAGTTAGCTTGTCAGTGCTTCACAGAGAAAAAAGAAGGAAGCTGAACATCTTGTCATATTAGTTTAAAAAGATAATTGTGAACTAAATAAGACAGGAACAAGACCAATACTAACAAACTGTTAAAGAACTCACTTTGCTTCTTGGGTATATTGCACATCAACTAGATTTTTCTCTTGCATTCCAGCTAAAATGAGTTATTGGACTAAGCAAGATAAAGTTAAGTGATTAATGAAATAATTATACTTGTCACAGATTGGCAGATGTGTCAGGGAAGGGAGGCTCATCCAGTGATGCTCACTGAGTCAGCTCTGAATCACACAAAAAAGGCAACTGCCAGACCCTGGTCAAGGCCCACTCACTAAGACTGGCAGACCCTGGGTGAGCCCTACACTCAACATGAGATCCCTTTGTTAGAGTAATACAAGTTATTAAAAATGCACCTATTTATATGCTAATTCCACATAGTAATTTCTTATATTGCATAGCAGAACTTTTATATACATTTTCTACTTGAAATGAATGTTTATTCATTTCATTTTCTTTTTGTTTACCCTTCCCTTGCTTTACTAAACTCAAACTAAAGGCAATTTTCAAATGGGATATATTTGGCTAGAATTTTACAGTGGTGATTTAAGGGGCTAAAAATTTGAAATTCTAGGCTGGTAGGAATTTTATATATTCAAAGCAAAGAAAACTTACAAAATTTATAAACCTTTCCTAGAAGGGACAGAAATAACAGATTCAGCTAATGCTGAAGCCACCAAGAGTAACAAATCAATAAGAGAGGGTTTCTATCTCCATGAAAGTGATTCTGCCAGCCAGGATGTTCAATGGTCACTTACAGAAGAGACACTCAGACTGTCACTGCCCATCTCTGAGTCAAAGAGTGAGAAGAGCAACTCTCCGTTCTGGTAAGACCTGTGAAAAACTGTTTGTTACTTTCCCTGAGTACACTATGTAATTTGGTCTGTTGAATAGAATTACTGCATTTTAAAATACAAAATGGAATTCATTGGGGAATTGTTCTCATTAATGGGCACACCCTTGGCCAAGTCTGCTGCAGTGATACACACACTGCCCTCCTAACACAGGAGCAGAAAGGGTACTGTGAAGGATGTTTGCATAGTAATTACAGTGCATCCCCATTGCCTTCAATTTTTACTGAGCAATTACAAGTCTGCAGAAACTGAACCCTCTCTTATCATATCCTATGACACAGATCACTACAGTTTACAATTTCTTATATATTTTATGAAGAGTTAGAAGACAGGAGTACAAAGATTCTCAACACAATGGAAATGTTAATTATACTTAGTAAATCATCTCATATTATTTACATGTGTTGAATTATCACACCATATCTCATAAATATGTGCAATAAAAACAAAACTGAAACAAGAAGCTATATTAGGATTATTAGCATATGATCTGCATATAGTGTTCTGGATGTTGATATTTGAAAGACGATTGACACAGAATAGTCACTGCAGAGTAAGTCTGTTTGTCGAGGGACAGTGGCACACAGAGAAGAGCTGCTGAATGTTCCAGAGAATGGGAAAGTAATATTGGGTTAGCTCTGCACTGTCCTGAGCACTGAGTGCTATGCTCTGAGGTGAACTTTGTTAGAAGAGATGGGCTATGAGCAAAACAGCTGGTTAGTATGAACAAGGAGTTGGATTCTAATTCCCATGTGAAATCATGGTTTCTGTGAATTCAACCACAGCTGTGAATAAAGAACACTGAAGTCTCCAGAAGGTATCCTATGTGATGGTTGATTTTTAAATACAAGCAGAGGCTGAGTTTGAGGACTTAAATCTATTCTCTCTCTTTCTCTCTCTCTCTCTCTCTCTCTCTCTCTCTCTCTCTCTCTCTCTCTCTCTCTCTCTCTCTCTCTTTCTCTCTCTCTCTCTTACACACACATACACACACACATCTATGTATCTATCTTCTATGTATCTATTATCCATCTATGTATCTATCCATCTACCTATCATATGTATTTATCATTTATCTATCTGTCTATCTATCTACTATCTATCATCTATGTATATTTTCCACAGCTTTGTAAAAGTCTTGGATTTGAGAGGCTTGAAACATGGCAGACAGAGTGAACTGCACTCATTGCCAAAGGAATTTACATTCCTTTTTATCTTCTTCTTTTACTCCTCAGGTCACAATGCTTGGAAAGGGGTACCTGTCTCTGATTTTGGATGCCTCGCTGCCACTTCCTAAGCTACTTTTAAACAGGAGCTGTGCAGATGGTGGCTGGAGAGAAGATAGAGCTCTGAAGCTGGCCATCAGGTTAATTTATAGGTTACCATTTTGCAAATGCATATTTATGGCCTGGAATCCCAAGTACTCACTTTATAATAGAGCCTAAGGAGAGATGAGACAGTGGCACAAGCAAGTAAGTCATCCCCATGGAAACTATGTCACAGTGAAAAGCTACCACCAGTGAGAAGGCAAGATGCTTTTCTAAGATGTGACCCGTGTCTTCAATGTCTGGGACCCAGGAAGAGGCTCTGAAGAGATCTTCCACCAGCTCCATCTTGTTCTCAGCAGCTGCCCTTAGTTTCTTCTCACCCTGCATCTAATTTCTCTCCTCTTCCATATGGGCCTGAAGAGTCAAGGGAATCTGGAAAATTCGCCCAAGCTTTATCAACATATCCAAGCAACTAAATCCAAAGTGCTTTTCACATAAGTCAACTGTCAGATCATAAGAAGGTTGCCTGAGCCCTGTGTAGAAGTCCTTGGTGCCTCAGAGCTCTTCTCCCATTAGTGTTTCCTAATTAAACATGAACAAGAATGTTTGCTTAACATCAGATTGTTCAAGTACATCTTTCAGTTTCTAAAAGGAGAAGAAAGGTTACTAGTTAGACTGATGAAAAAAGCCAGATTCATAAAATATCTCCAGTCATTCAGGTAGATCTGGAGAATTATTAGGAAAACAAAAAACAAACAAACAAAAAACACAAGCAAAAAAACCCCAAGAAAACCTGATGCTCTTAGGCAAGAATTGCTTTCCTTTATGATACAAAATAAATTTTGTGTCTACTGGGTGATAATGAAAACTCTTTTTACGTGCTAATAGTGTCAGTTCCCCGAAACAAAAAGTAAGAAATGTAGATGGGGCTGCAAAGATGATCCCAAGGACACACATAGAAATAGAGAAGTGACATCTTCAAGGTATTCTCTGACCTCCACACACACACACCGCGGCACACACACACCCACACTCACACATGTGTACATGAAATAAGTAAAATAACAAAGCTATACATGCAATAAGTAGTCTCAGATGGCTCTTTTTTATTCCTTGTTATTTCATTTTTTTCTTTTTGGTCCTGAGTGTGGCAGGCGAGCCAAAGACCTTGAAGATGCATCCCTTGAACTATAACATCAACACTTCAATCTTTTGGTTATGGTGTACATCAATGGCATCCTGCAGTCTTAAATATTATTATATATTATATATTATTAATATTAAATAATATTAAATATTAATAATATTTAATATTATAATAATAATAATTAATAATATTAAATAATGTTATTATATTATATAGCCAGCTATATAAATATAAATGAATATATATATGCACTTGGCTGGTAATTATAACTAGAGAGTGGTTCTTTCATGTTGATAAGTGCAAGTACATCAGACGCAATTATTGCCCTTGTGGGCACTGATCGGATGTTGGGCCTGGAATTCCACATCAGGTGTATATGTGCTTGCACTTCTCTGCCTTCTTCACTGGGCTCACCGAGAGGTTATAACACCCTCAATAATAACAAGCGTAACCTAAGAGTCAGAATTCCTTTCAGCATTAGTTTTTAAGTAGACATTATGACCCACAACACAAAGCCCATATTCAGTCCCCACATAATGACTTATGTTAACTTTACAAAAGGGATCTATCCCTAGATTAAAACACCTGTGCAAAATGCAAATCAATACAGGTTCAGTCTCATGAAGAAAACATCAGATATTGTAACAAGAGAAAACTTCAAGGGTGTCCTGGAACACAGAGGCAAATGGAAGTGACTTCCAGTCAGCAGACAGCTCTTCAAGAGCAGGGCACATGAATTATTTATCTGCAGCTTCCCAGACTCCCTCTCCAATAACTGGAATATTTGGCCTGAATGAATGCTTGTTCAACTAAACTGAAATTCCAGGGGGACAGGCAAAGAGAACATGATGTATGGGATAGTCATTCAAGAAAACAGGTGAATGCCAAGTATACATGAGCTGAGTGACACTTGATTAAGAACATTTCCCCAGCTGCAATATCTATGATATTCCATTCTTTTCTTTAACTCTTTTTGCCATAGGGCTGAGCACCTGACCAATTCAGCCTAATATCAAAATCATGTCATGCGGTTTGCAGGGGGGTGTCCTCTGAACCGCATAAAGTCTAAGTGAGATCACAAGCGTCACTGGGATTTCTATAACTAGATTGTACAAAGAGAAGACATCATTTTCCTCTGCTCAAGGCTGAATTTATCAGAGGAAACATTATCTGCTAAGGAGAGCACAGCAATAGGTGATATTAAAAGCTAATAAGAAAATAGGTGAGGTTAAAGCTAATAAAAAGAAGGAAATGGTTGTCTGTCAAAGATAAGGACATTGGTGAATCTTCTTTTCCTTTCTCTCAGTCCAGTAATACCCACTCTCTTTCCATAGTTTAACCTGGCTTTCTGGCATAGCCATACACCATACACTTCTGCAATCTATAGTTCTGTGCCTTGCATACAGATGTCTAATCAATGAGATGAACATTATGTTATTATAGTAGTATATTATAATGCAGAATGTCCTACACGTGTGTAAGAAGAAGAACCATGAATGTGGGTAGCACCATTCCATGGGCTGGGTCCTGAACTGGGAGAAAAGGAGAAAGGAAGATGAGCACCAGCATTCCCCCGTCTGATGTTCTAACACTCCTTTGAGCCACAAGACCCTCTCCCCATGCCTTCCTTTCCATGTCAAACAGCATCATTAAACAATGAGTCAAAATAAAACATTTTTGTATTATCTGATTTTTTAAATTTCATTTTCATTGGTGAATTTATTAAATAATAATTGTAGAATGCACCTATATACATTAAAAGTGAATTTATTAGAGTGACTTACAAGCTGTGGGGCTGCTAGTCCAACAATGACTGTCTCCAGATGGAAAGACCAGTATTTAGTCAGTCCACAAGGCTGCATGTGTCAGTTGGTCTTCAGTACTCATTGAATCCTGAAGAAGTAACTTGTAATATCCCCGAATGAATGCCTCAGCAACAGAACATATAAAATCATTATCAAGAGTGAGGGCAAGCAGAGAAAAAGCAAAAGCTTTCTTCTTCCGTGTCCTCTTTGGTAGGCTGCCACCAGAAGTTGGAACCTAGGTCGCAGGTGGGTCTTCAGACATCCACCTGGTCCAAATTTATGGTGCTTCTTTCCTTCTCAAATTATTCAATAATGATGTGTCCAGCTACACAGGTCTAGTTGATTCCAGATGTGGTCAAGTTGACCACCAAGGTTAGCCAACACATTTTCTACAGTTTAAGAAAACTAGCTAGCAAAACTGGCCATCCAAGAATCACAACACAGTTAATTGAAAACTACCTTAAGAGGAAAATATACATTCTCATTTATAGGGCAGTGAAAACCCTAACAAGAAATCACATAAGCAAACACTGAGATTTATCCAACATACTGCTTGAAAAGTTTCTAGTGGTAAATTCCAACAGAGCTTGAAGTTTGAGGGAAATACATGTGGAGAGTTTGGCGTGGATTTCCTTGCAGTTTTGTTTTCTTGTTCTTTATGGTCTGTCTTCCAACAGGACCCAGCATCATATAGGCTTGCATCAGCTTCTGATGGAAGCATGTAGAATACTTCTGAACACAATAACCCAAAGTATTTATTCTGCCGTGGCTTCATCAAACACAAGCAGCTGGCTTGCAGAGGGGAGCTGTCCTTCTGTGCTTATCTGTGAAATGTATCCCCTAAACCAAACCCTAAAAATCTTCCTTCAGCTAGCAAATTCCTGAGCCTGACCCAAAAGCCCTTTTGAAACTCAGTCCTGGATATACCTTCGGGCTTCACTGATAGGAGAAATAAAGAGATTTTAGGTAACACTTTCAAAGAAAATAAATGAACATTAATTTGATTAGGTAAGCTGGATGCTTCTAAAATCATCTCTCCTAACATGAATTTGAATACTGGCAGATATTTAAGGAGGATAAGCTATTTCGGGCCAAGAAGCACAGAGAATATGTTTACCTCTGTAAATTCTGCTAAAGAAGATGGTAACTCATGGTGGATTTTCTAATATGTGTAAAGAACAGAAATGGCTTGTTTTCATTTTGTGCTTGAACTATTTCTGAAGAACTAGAATTGAACACCACACAGTTTAAAGAGGAAATCTGAACATTTGTTTAGGGTAAGGGGTAAAGGGTTAAAAGTGGATTACTACTTTTACTAAGAAATAGAAAAACACAAGGTTAGTGGTATGGATTTTACAAGATAATGAAATTCAAATACAAGGAGATGCAGTCTGAGGCACGACCTCCTCTGGCAATGAATAAACCATGAAACCTTGATTATAAAAAGTCACTGACATTGTGGTAATTGTTTTTATACTACAATGTTACTAATGGCATTTCTTAAATACAACAAACAGGATGGACACAGGGCAGAGAAAGGAACAGGACATGGGAATCTAACACAGGCAGAAACGAGCTTTTCCAGGCAGAAGGCCCCAACCCTTTTCAGTGGCTTGCATTGATCCTATACATTGAACAAAAGCTCATCTCTTCATGTTAATTTTCCTATCTGCTTCAGTTGTGTTGGGAGGCTGCCAATACAGATTTGTTGGTGCAAATCTATCAGGTGGTTCCTCTGGTCTTGTTTGAGTTCCTGCCAGCGAACCGGATCTGAGGCACCTGCATGGAGACTAGAGTACAGACTGCTGTCTGAGCCTAACCAGCTGCATATTTCACTCTCAATACTAAGTATCCCTGACTCTATTCAGGATGCCTAAGGTGCAGGTGAGCAAGAACAGCATGGGCTTCCTTAATGGAGGTCAGGAAGCCAGCACTCTTGAAATGCACCCTCTGCCTGTTGACTCTCTCACTGAAGCTGCTATTTCTGAATGTTTCTCTACCTGAAAGGGAGCTATTTAAAAAATCAAAACAACAACAACAACAACAAAAACAAACAAGCAAACAGACAAACAAAGAGAGTAGGTATTCTGTATTGAAAAGTGTGTTGGCTTCTGGGCAGTCCTGATGTGGACTTTTCATGTGCTGGCACACTTGATCAGACTTATTGTAACAGAGGGTTACTAGCCAACCCATAACCAGGAGCACCATAAACTGAGCTTCATAGTGCAGTACTTACCTATCATTGTCCTTATTAAAATATGCCTCTCACCTCTTATTCCATGCCTGCCATACTGAAGAGATGTACATATAAAGTCTCAGACAGCCTAAAGTAGCACTGGCAAAAAATATTAATTATACTAATGCACAGTTACTACTATTTAGCTACTGGCGTGTTTAGATGAGCTTGGATACCACACAACCAGCCACATTTTGTCTGTTTTTCAAAAGTCTTAATAATTGAGAAACCTAACATTAGCTTTCATTGATTGATTTGTGGGTCAGGAATTGGAGATGAACTCAGAGAGTAAAATTTTATCAGAAATTGTTAGGATAGAGGATGGTTGGTTATCACTGGTTGGCAAATCCATCACCTCACTCAAGTGGCTAAGCTTTCCATAGATTGTCAGATGGTTGTACCCTTCTTTACAAACAGCTGCTTCTTCTGCATGGCAGCTATGCAAAGTGAGTACTTCCCTGTGGGACTCCTCTGTCTATGTGCTCCTCCTTCCATTCATCTCCTCCCTCTCCTGGACTACTTTCTGTACAGCGTGTTATGGTCCCCAGAGAGTGAAAAGGGAGGCTGTCAGAGGCTGAATCTGAGTCTTCCTCCTTATGCCATTGAATACTCTTGGACAAGTAAGGAATGACAGGAGGACAAGCTCAAGTGTGCATGTGTGTGTGTGTGTGTGTGTGTGTGTGTGTGTGTGTGTGTGTTTATCTAATACATGTAGTGCTTGAGTGAATTTACAGGAAGCCTTCTTTGTAGGTATTCTACCAAAGCTTATCTAATACAAAAGAAAACCGAAGCCATTGTTTGAAGGAAACAAAGAGATATGGAGAGAATACTGTTTAGGGAAGAATTGTTAGAGGAAAAGGAGGAGTGGTCACCTTGAGTAGACCTTTGTCTAGTTAGGCTTGTACCTTTAAAAACAACTTCCATATTTTACTGCTAGGAAGAGGAATGGATATGTAATAATAATTCTGCCCATCAGCTAGTACTCCGATGCACAACAGGCTAACCAGCAGACTTGAAACACTGGATTTGTTTTATTATTTTGTAGCTCAAACAAGTTTCAACACACTGCTGAGTCATTCAAGGGAAGGATTCCATTTAAATATTCCACATTCTGGTTCCCAGAGATGGGGAGTGGTGCGCTGTTTATCTGTATTCAGGACAGCAAGTGTTTCCTGAGGCTCTTCTTTATAATTGTTCTATATTCTAAGGTTGGTGGGGAATAAGCTTAAAAATGGGCTAAGATTGGCAGTGATCCTAGATTGTTAGTTTTTTCAAGTACCCGGTTCAGTCTTTCTATTGTATTCCAAAAAACAAGTGAAACAAAACAAACAAAAAAACCAAACCATATTATTCCCATAGGAAAAGCAAATGGCCAGAATAAGGGAATTGGGTCCCCAGGTGATGGTTAGGAAGTTCAAAGCAGAATCACATGAATCACACCATCCTCCAGGAGATTTAATAAGTACCTCAAGATCCTTAAGGGTCATGCTGGTTGCTCCTGGCCTGGCTGCTGATTGGTCATGTAACGTATCATGCATTAGCTAGATGGTTGGTTGGGCATCTACTTGTGTAACTGTGGTCATTTCCAGTTTGATCCGGGTCATGAGTATAGCTGTGAGCTCCTTAAAGTTCCAATGCCTATACCAGTGTAGAGGTAACAGATGTTCATCTCTTCAACTTCAAACCATTTTTCCTCCTCTGAAGTCCTAATGAAGCAAGCATGAACACAAAATGTTACAACAGGCCTGTTTTCAAAGGGTGAGGGACAACAGAGGGACTGCTGCTTTTCCTTGGGTCCCCAAGCAAAGGGTAGGAAGTTGGCCACTGCAATGCAGCATGTTGCAACAGCAGTCTCATGCAGTACTCCTGGCCCATTCGAGAGCCCCATCAGCCCTTAAAGTACCCCATCAGAAGCTGAGCCTGGGTTCACACAAAATAAATTAACTTATCTTTTTCATTTGCTCCCTGAGTTGAATGGCCAGACTACCAACTGCTTTATAGTTCCTTTGAAGACATTTCTAGTCCACTTAATTACTGACTTAATTGTGTCGATCAGTAATATATCTCTACATTTACTCTGTGTCAACAAATACAAATGGTACCTTTTAATATTTAGTATGTAAAGTATAACATGAAAATGTGGGCCATCTATTGTGGCTGTTTATTGTTTCTACTTTCTAATTTGTCCCTATGGTCAGTACATTTCTTACTGCTTTTTAAGGAGCCCAGTTGGTGCTCTATACCAACTCCCTCCAGAGAAGGTGCCCTGAGGCCAAGGCTAGTGCTATGTCTCAGGCCATCCAGTATATCAAGCAATAAGCTCAAAAAAGGAATTAAATCCCCCTGAAATGTCTTTGAAGAGCATTTCTCCTGGTCTGTACTCTACTGGACACTGAAAATGGGATTTCAGTTCATACTCAGAACACCTTGCTAATAGAGGAGCAAACCAGGGTTCACTGAGAATCTCATGCTCCATACCAGACCCTATCTTTCTTTAAAGTGTAGAGCTGAGTCTTTAAAATAAGAAACCAAGGCATGGCATTGAGCAGCTCTGTAAATTAGTGAGGGAGCTAAGCACAGATGGATTAGTATACAAGGTTTGGCAGGAGGAAGTAGAGGGAGCCCAGCAAAACTGGCCAGCCAATTTCCTGCAGCTGGAAATCCAATGTAGTGGAGAAAAGGGGATGCTGGAGATTGGTACAATTTGAGGTCTTCAGAACCCTCAAGAAAACTCAGAGAAGGGGAGTAAGTAGTACACCCACCTCTGACAAATCCTCTGACAGCACAAGGAGTTTGGTATCTGTCTCTGAAGACTTTGAACTTTGAAAGGTCAAGTTAGCCAGACCCAGAAACACTAAAGCCATGTACTTTCTCTAATACATGGATCCTAGATTTTATAGAGGTATATGAAATCAGAATTTCTCTCTCTCTTTCTCTCTCACACATATGCACGCACACACACACACACACACACACACACACACACACACACTAGCAAGACTCAAAAGAGAGGGAGAGGAAGTAGAAGGGAGGAGGGTGAAAAGGCAATATGGCCAAAATACAAGAGATATAAAAATATACAGTCAAAAATATGCTTAGGAAATCATCACTGTGTACAATGAATATATACCCATTTCTAAAGAGGAAACACTGAGCAAGACCTATTTCTTCTTGTCTGAATCAGAGTTTTAAGTGACCAAGTTTTATAAACTGTAAAAGAAAATATTTGCATACATTGTTTCAGTAAAATTTAGACAAATAAATATCAAAATAAATGGAGAGAAACGTGAAGTAATCCCGTTAAAATCAGGGACTAGACAAGGCTGTTCACTCCCTACCTATTCAATATAGTACTTTATTGGAATCCTAGCTAGAGCAATTAGACAACAAAAGAAGATCAAAGGGATATAAATTGGAAAGGAAGAAGTCAAAATATCACTATTTGCAGTAGATATGATACTATACTTAAATGACCTCCAAAATTCCACCACAGAACTCCTAAACCTGATAAACAACTACAGCAAAGTACCTGGATATAAAATTAACTCCAACAAAACAGTAGCCTTTCTCTACACAAAGGATAAGCAGACTGAGAATGAAATTAGGGAAAAAGCACTTCACAATAGCCACAAATAATATAAAATACAATGGTGTAACTCTAACTAAGCAAGTGAAAGATCTATATGACAAGGAATTCAAGTCTCTGAAGAAAGAAATCAGAGAAGATCTCAGAAGATGGAAATATCTCCCATGCTCATGGATTGACAGGATTAATATACTAAAAATGGCCAACTTTCCAAAAGCAATCTACAGATTCAATGCAATCCCCATCAAAATTCCAACTCAATTCTTCACAGAGTTAGAAAGAGCAATTTGCAAATTCATCTGGAATAACAAAAAACCTAGGATATCAAAAACTATTCTCAACAATAAAAGACCTTCTGTTGGAATCACCATCCCTGACCTTAAGCTGTACTATAGAGCAATTGTGATAAAAACTGCATGGTATTGGTACAGTGACAGGCAGGTAGAACAATGGAATAGAATTGAAGGCCCAGAAATGAACCCACGCACCTATGGTCACTTGATTTTTGACAAAGGAGCTAAAAACATCCAGTGGAAAAAAAGGCAGCATTTTCTCCCCACTCCCTTTTTTTTAAAAAAGGTTTTAGGGTTTTATTATAGAAAACAAAGAAAGAAAGAGAAGGTAGAAATGTAGAGGCCAGCCATGTGGAAAGAGGGGAACGAGAAGGGGAAAAAGGAAGCAAGAGGTGAGAGTAACAGCAAGTGCTTAAGGAGTTAGAGAAAGGACCAATGGAGCTGAGGGGTTTGCAGCCCCTCAGGACGGACAACAATATGAACTAACTAGTACCCTCAGAGCTCCCAGGGTCTCAACCACCAACCAAGGACTGCACACGGAGGGGTCTGATTGTTCTGGCAGCACATGTATAGTAGAGGATTGCAATTTGATCATCAATAGGAGGAGAGGAGCTTGGCCCTGTGAAAGTTCTGTGCCCCAGTGTAGGGGAATGCCAGGGCCAATAAGTGGGAGAGGGCGGGGTGGCAAGCAGGGGGAGGGGGGAGGCAACAGGGATTTGTTTTTGTTGTTTTTGTTTATTTCTTTGTTTTTTGGAGGGGAAACTGGGAATGGAGAAATTTACATGTAAATAAAGAAAATATCTAATTAAAAAAAAAAGAGCAAAAGAGAGCATTTCCATCAAATGGTGCTGGCTCAACTGACAATTAGCATGTAGAAGAATGCAAATCAATCCATTCTTATCTCCGTTTAAAAAGCTCAAGTCCAAGTTGATCAAGGACCTCCACATAAAACCAGATACAGTGAAACTTACAGAGGAGAAAGTGGGGAAGAGCCTTGGGCACACAGGCACAGGGAAAATTTTCCTGAACAGAACACCAAAAGCTTATGCTCTAAGATCAAGAACTGACAAAAGAGACCTCATAAAATTGCAAAGCTTCTGCAAGGCAAAGGACCCTATCAATAGGACAAAATGGCAAGCAAGATATTGGGAAAAGATCTTTGCAAATCCTATATCAGATAGAAGACTAATATCCAATATATACAAAGAACTCATGAAGTTAGAGTTCAGAGAACCAAATAACCCTATTAAAAATGGGGTACAGAGCTGTACTAAGAATTCTCAGTAGAGGAATACTGAATGTCTGAGATGTACTTAAAGAAATGTTCTCCAGATCCATCCATTTCCCCAAGAATTCCATAACTTTATTGTTTTTAATAGCTGAGTAGTACTCGAGTGTAGATGTACCACATTTTTTGTATCCATTCCTCTATTGAAGGACATCTGGGTTGTTTCCAGTTTCTGGCTATTATAAATAAGGCTGCTATGAACATAGTGGAGCATGTGTCCTTATTACATGTTGAAGCATCTTCTGGATATATGCCCAGGAGTGGTATAGCTGTGTCCTCTGGTAATACTAGGTCCAATTTCTGGAGGAACCACCAAACTGATTTCATCCTGAGTGAAGTAACCCAATCACAAAAGAACACACATGATATGCATTCTCTGATAAGTGGATATTAGCCCAGAAGATGGGAACACACAAAGTACAATCCACAAACCACAAGAAACTCAAGGAGAAGGAAGATCAAAGTGTGGATACTTTGTTCCTTCTTAAAAGGGGGAACAAAATACCCATGGAAGGAGTAGTAGAGACTAACTATAGGGCAGAGACTGAAGGAAGGACAATCCAGAGACTGCTCCACCTGGGAATCCTTCCCATATTCCATCATCAAATCCAGACACTATTGTAGATACCAGCAAGTGCTGGAAGGCAGGAGCCTGATATAGCTGTCTCCTGAGAGGCTCTGACAGTACCCAACTAATACAGAAGTAGAGGCTCACAGCCACCCATTGGACTGAGTACAGGGTCCCCAATGAAAGAGCTTGAGAAAGGACCCAAGGAGCAGCAAGGTTTGTAGCTCCTTAGGACGAACAACAATATGAACTACCTAGTACCCTAAGAGCTCCCAGGGATTAAACCACCAACCAAAGAGTACGAAACCAAAGAGTCTTGACTCCACCTACATATGCAGTAGAGGATGGCCCTTGGTCCTGTGAAGGCTCTATGCCTCAGGGTAGGGGAATGCCAGGGCCAGGAAGCAGGAGTGGGTGGGTTGATAAGCAGGGAGATGGGGAGGCGATAGGGGTTTTCAGAGGGGAAACAAGGAGATGAGAGGGGAAAACATTTGAAATGTAAATAAAGAGAGTATATAATTAAAAAACAAAGAGAATTTCCTTGGGCCTAAACTAAAAAAAAAAAAATTGGCAAATATGAGTTATATTTATGAGGTATAACATGATGTTATGATACATATACAGTGTCATTTCTATTACTATTATTGTTGGTTTTATGAGACTTGGGGTCATGAACTCTCTATGTAGCCCTTCAACTCATGACAATCTTCCTACCTTGGGCTTTCAGTTTTTATTCAGATAAAGAAGAATCATAACATGCAAAAAGACATTATAAAACAAAAGTAGTCATGTTACTATTAGAGATCAGCATGTCACATAAGAGCACTAACAACATGTTGACTGTTAATCAGATATGTACCATGTAGCAGACATTTTGAAATCAACACTTACCTCCTATATATACTTACTTTTAGATAGTCTTAGGAGGCATCAGCAGGCCCATTTCCCAGGAGGAGAGCTGAAGCTTCTGGTTCAGTAGGCATCATCCAGTTAGCAGTTAACCTATCTAGCAGTGCACATATTTTACTTAGTCTTGTGTCTCTAGCAGGAAGCATTCTCTGTTTGCATCAAGGGCCCTCAGTGGAACTCCCAGTAGGTAGAAATAGAAATCACCACCATGGAAACAACCTGGGGGCATGTCCCTGATTACATTTCCTTCTATAAGACTGATGTCAGTACTCAAGTGCACAAATTCTCATTAAAGTGCTGTCTCTGACTTGGCATATTTGGGGTTAAGACTAATATTCTGCATGGCAACAAGTTTCAAGTGTGGGATGGTGGCCACACATTGAGTTGTAATAGCATGGCTTTGATTCTGTCTCATCTATTCAGGCTACTAAATGCTGGAGACCAGGAACTCACGAGCAGAAGGGAGTATGTTGCTCACAGCTCTGAGGCTGGCAAGTCCAAAGTCATGCCACCTGCACATTCTATGAGGGGGAAGTCTTATAGCCATCTACTCCCACTGGTGCCCGGGACATTGCCTTTCTCATTGGAAAGGGAGTCACTTGTGACCAAATCACCTCTTAAGGTATGAGGAGGAAGAGACAGAATCTTTTATGGGACTCTGTTAGTTAAGAAATGTTGAGTTTCCTCTTCCATTGTAGAGAGAACATCTTGTTTATTGTATGGATGCATCAGCTGTCAATTAAAAATCTGTAGCATATAGGAAACAGTTGAAGAACAGGTGGGACATCCAGGAAGAAGAAGTAATTCTAGGATAGAGCTCGGAATTGGATATTTGCCCAGGAAGATGTGACAAGACTGGTGTATGGTACTTGAGCACAGGTAATCAGCCACCTGGAAGAATATAGATTAGAATAAATGGGTTAATTTAAGTTATGATCTACTTAGAAAGGTTAGCTACATGACCAAGGTATTCCTAAATACATTTTGAGTCAGCCTCATTTCTTGGAGTAGAGGGCTGGGAGGAAGGATCATGCCTAACTTATACATTCCATCTCAGCTGTGGAAGGTCTACCGAGGTACTGCCTGATCTTAGCAGCCAGAAGCTCAAATTAGAATGATAACTTCAGGGCTTGGGCCCAAGGTTGTATACACTTCATTATCTAGCTATTAAGTGCCATTATGAAGTTAGGAGTTCCAAGCTGTGAGGTTGTACTGATAAAGGATTTGGGGTTATTCTTTTAGATTTTTCTGGAGGCTGGTTTAGATCAAGTGAGTCCCATGAATGTGAGATACTTAGCAGCCTCCCATGCAAGGCTCAGCCTCTCAGACAAGGCTCAGCCTCTCGGGCAAGGCTCAGACTCCCTGCCTCTTCAGATACAATTGGTTGCTTTTTTTATCTATAATTGTGTGGAAGTAGAATTTTACAAGTGGTTTATTTTTCTATTTTAGATTGACTTTGTATTATTTTTATATTGATGTGCAATGGACAATAGGTTTTAGGTTATTTTCATCTTTCTGGTTTTTTTAAATTGCATAACCCTGAACAAACTGTCATCTGTCTTTAGAATGAGTGACCTAAAAGGACCAGTAACAGTGTCTCTCACAGACAGCCATGCACAGCACTCTCAGGCATGTCAGAAAATAACTCCCACCCACTTTTAAGAACCTGTGCACTTATCACTCTAGAACAATGATCATTTTACTTTATAGTGAAGGTCACCTGGGCATTTTGTTATAAAATACATTAGTATTTAGTGGGACTGAATTATGGGCTGGGATTCTGCCTTTCCAAGCTTCTAGGCATACCAACAATATTGTCCTATGCACTCCAGCTTCCTCAAAATCAACCCAATACTTTTCCTATTAGAAAGTTAAGAATTTCTTTATCTAAGCAGACAATATGCCCTCAGGAGTCCTCTTCTGTAAAGAAACTTGGATTACTCTTTATACATGATAGGAGAATGTATCAGAAGCCATGTATCTCCCCATAACAACATACAAATTTTGCAGTTGCATACCTGTTAGGATGACTGAGACTTACGGAATGAAAAGACAGCTCCATCTGCTGCAAGGGGTTGTTACAAAAAGAAACTCTCATTAAGTATAGATGGGAACACAGGGCATTACTACCACTCTAGAAGAAAGTCAGTCACACTCCTGTGTGACAGTTCATTTACAAGGTTTTTTTTCCATTAGATTTTTTTTTATTTACATTTCAAATGTTATCCCATTTTCTGGTTTCCCCTCTGAAAACCCCCTATCCCATCTCCACTCCCCCTGCTCACCAGCCCACCTACTCCCACTTCCCTGTTCTGGCATTCTCCTACACTAGGGCATCAAGCCTTCTCAGGACCAAGGAACTCTCCTTCCATTGATATCCAACAAGGCCATCATCTGATTCATATGCAGCTGGAGCCATGGGTCCTTCCATGTGTACTCTTGGGTTGGTGGTTTAGTCCCTGGGAGCTCTGGGGGGTGGGGTACTGGTTGGTCCATATTGTTGTTCCTCCTATGGGGCTGCAAGCTCCTTCAGCTCTTTTGGTCCTTTCTCTAGCTCCTCCGTTAGGGACTTTGTGCTCAGTCCAGTGGTTGGCTGAGAGCATCCATCTGTGTATTTGTCAGGCACTGGCAGAATCTCTCATGAGACAGCTATACCAGGTTCCTGTCAGCAACTTTGGAAATAAGTAGAAGAAATAAAGTGAAAGCTGTGTTTAACTAATGTCATGGGAAAGTAGAAGTTAGCAACTTGTCAAGGAAGGGTGCAAAAACAAATATAATCAGTAAGGACAGAGGAGACACATGTACAAAACAAAGAGGATCATACATGAAAAACAAAAGGAATACAGAGCTAGGTGCCCCCCCCCAAAATGACATAGGGTTTTGAATCTGACCCACATCATGGTGATTTTGCTGCCTAGCTTCCATTTTACAGTTACCACAAAACTTTCTTTAGTGCAGACCTTGAGTCTAATGTGTCCATCAATTTCCTGAAGCCACATAAGTTTACTGTGGAGCTAACTTTGATGAGTGGCTTGCCTGTGTATGGAACTTATCTCCACTCTTACTGTTGTGTAGAATAATAGACACCTACAGACCAGTACCCTTTGAACATGCATAGACCTAGAGACTGCTAGGTTATTAGCCAATAACTCTAGCTTGGAACTACTTGAGTAATCAAGGGAATGGAGCTCCATGTTCAACCTCTGGGGTAGACTTTTTGATGGAGAACAAACGAGTAGCATTCTTGCCTTTGGAGGCTGGGGATGCTACCCAATCCAGGTGCAATGGGTCCTTGCTGGCAAATGTTTAGTCATCAGACTTGGGCAAACATTCTCTTCAAGCACAGGCTTACAATATATAGTGGTTCATCCTTGTAAGAAAGGGTAAATGATTTTGTAAAACTAATATGCATGATTGTCCCCCAGCTCCCAATAATCCTTCCCAGCATCAGTCTGGAAATGCTAATTCTTAATGAGAAATTTCAGCCTAACAAATGAAACTGTTTGAGGGAGGCATCTGTCTTCTTTATGGCAGTGCACGATGCTCCTCCCTCAGAAAAAGCAGAAGTAGCTTCAGACACTTGTACCACCTCTGAGACCTTCTGCTGTTTCTTTTTCTTCTTAACTTTCCATGAATCTCAAGCTGATTTAGAGATTTTGATTGTCAATGAGCTGAAATGAAGCCGAGGTGAACAGCATCCCTGGTCCAGGGTTCTGTCATTACCCACAGGTAGCATCCTTCCTATTTGGAGAGTGTGGTGATGTGCTTTTGTTGCTAATGACTGTGGTCTGATGAGACTCCCTGCAGATGATGATCATTTGAAAGAATTGTAATTGTTAGGCTTTGATAATCCTACTTGAAATCCTTGTTGTGTATCACCATTACCAAAACCACCAACACCCCCATTGAGAATTAAACTAAAACCTTCATGAGCCATCTGGCATATATCAGTTTTAATGGAAAATTGAACACCTTTAGAATGAATCTGCAATGCAATTACAGTTTAAGCTAAGAAGGCAAGAAATGTTAGTGGTAATTTAACCGAGAGCAAATATATTTTTAAAACAGCTTTGTATCTAATACTCTACTCGTGAAGACAAAAGGCTCAAGGAAAACAAGGTCTCTGGCCTAAATGAGCAAACAATTTAGTCAGAGAAAGTTACACTAATGTACAGACTGTAATATGATCAGGACAGGAGACCAGCTGTGCTTAGGTGAAGAGGAAAAGACTGTAGCTAACAGGTATGGGTTGTTTTAGGAGTAGAGGAAAGAACAGAGAGGGAATTTGGGACATAACACTGAATTGGGGAACAAGATGAGTAGAGGTTCCCTGTAACTAAAAGACTGTGGAAGAGGGTCCAACATAATCGAAGATGCAGCCTTATGAAATGTGTGAGAGTAAAGCTGTTATCACACCACAGGCTGACGGGTGCTGTTCAAGGCATGTCCCATAAACTGGCAGCACCTGAAGTTCACTAGATAATCATTACTGCCCTGTTCATTCCATCTGGATGTCAATGAGAAGAATGTCCCAACAACCCTTCCTCTCTAATCTCTAAGCAAGAATCTGAGGAGGCATTGACTCACTGAGCTAAAACATGAGCTGATTAAGCAGACAAAGTCCAGGGAGAGAAACAGGCCATATGAAAAGGGGAGGCTAGGCCTCCAGAAATCATTGTTATTGATTAAGCATAATTAAGCCCACTGAAACTGTGATGCGTGGGATAAGTGATTGGGTTTTAGACTCACAGAATGTCATCCTAAAATAAACAGTCATGGCCTCCTCCTGTCACAGTGATAAAGGAAGAGCCTGGAATTAACTAGATTTGTTTACCTTACAAGGAGCAGAGCAGAGCCAAGGCTAATTAAGTGTCAAAAGAGCAAGACCATGAAGGCAACTGACATGTCCATCTCAAAAAGGAGCAGAAAAGAACTATGTTGATATAGCTCTAGAATTTATAGTCTATTGGCCAAGTTATATCAAACATACATTTCACTCAATTCATGCTAAAGAGTTATTAGGTGCTGGATGTATTGTCACACACTGGGGACAAAGTAAATAAGACAGTGACTGGCTTCAAAAAGTTTTTTTTAGCATTTATTGAAGAGTATACATGGCCATTTATGAAGGGCCTACAATATGCAAATCCTGTCAAACTAAGAAAGTTCTCCTTCTCCAAGCAACATTAAAAAAACCACAAATGGAACTTGAGAATATCATCCTGAGTGAGGTAACCCAGCCTGAAAAAGACATACATGGTATGTACTTACTTATAAGTGAATATTAACCATAAATTACAGGATACAGACACTCCACTCTACAGACCCAAAGAAGCTAAACAAGAGGGAAAGCCCAAGGGAAGAAGCTTGAATCTCACTTAGAAGGGGAATAACACAGAAGGCAAATGGAGGGTGGGAACAGGTGGGAGAAGGGACTGGAGGGAATGTGGGAGGGGTTCAGGCTCAGATGTAGGGGAAGGGCAAAAGAGCCTCATAGACTTAATGTGCTGGGGTGTGTTATACTGAGGGGAGGCCTCACCCACTCAGAGGAGAATGGGTAGGGGAAGGTGTTACACACACACACACACACACACACACACACACACACACACATTGTCAACAGGACACACACACACACACACACACACACACACACACACACATTGTCAACAGGCAGGGTCCTCCCTGTTTGGAGAGGATACTGACGGCACTAGTGATATGCCAGCGAGCCAGAGGCTAAATGTGAAAATTATGCTGCAAGATGTTGTAACTTCTCCTGGCCCTTTTTGGGCCTGATGCTTTGCTTGCTCCTTTGGGTAGTTTGTGTGCTTTTTTTTTTCCTTCCTATTTTTGGCATTGCAGACTTCATTGTCATGAATGTTCTGGGTGCCTCTCTGTAGCCTTTCTTAAATATCTCAGTGCTTCTTCCTGCTTCCTTAACAGTTTCTAAAGTCCTGTGGATTTGGGATAAGGAGAAAAGAGAGACAAATACTACCAAGGATGTTTGGAAAAGCCACAAAGAAACATTATTTTATAAGCTTTCTTAAAATTATGTTTTGTGTGTGTGTGTGTGTGTGTGTGTGTGTGTGTGTGTGTGCACATGTGTGTAATGTAGATGTAACTGTTGTGCTGGACACCCATTTTGATCAGTTGTGGATCACCGTAGTAACTTTAATCTGCTGAAAAAAAGAAGGCTGCTAAGAGAAGGAGAATCTGTTACCTCCAGAGATGAATCCCTTATGTGTTATCCAGTCCTAATGGTCCTTCTTAAATACATGTGCATCTGAGAATTATAAATAGACTTCAGAGGCTGTATACATACATGTATACATGTGTGTATAAGAATAATAATTATAAAAGAAAGGGTCTTGAACATGAAGAGAGGAAGTTGAAAGGAACACAGAAGTAGTTGGAGAGTAGATATGTCCAAATGAAGTGAATATGGCACTCATGTATAAAATTCTCAAAAATATTTCTTTAAATTAAGCTTAAGAAAATCAGAAGGACAAGGGGCAAGACTTAGAGTAGAGGTCATAGGCAATCAATCAGATTCATGCTGTCCCCTTCGTCAGCATTACCACAATGGAACATGACATTCCTTGTCCTTCTGAAGCTGCCAGTCCAAAAGATGTGAGATGAGATTCAATCATAGTGGCTACTCTGTTCCTTTCCTGATTTGTAAGGTGAGACACCTTGTCTGAAACCTGTTGACCAGTTTTGATTTGCCTTTGGGGGCAAACTTATTCTGGGTTTATAGTTGTGGTTGTTTGAATGAAAATGATGTAACTCTCTGATGAGAGGCTCCATCCAGCATCCAATGGAAACAGATGCAGAGACCCACAGACCAACCTTACATGGAGTCTGGAGAGTTTTGGGGAAGAGTTGGCGAAGGATTGAGGGACCCAGTAGGGAATATGAACTCTACAGGAAAACCAATAGAATTAACTAACCTGGACTCCTGGGGGCTCGCAGAGACTGGACCACCAATCAAATAGCACACATGAGCTAAACCCAACTGCCCAACCTCTCCTAACTCCCACATATATGTACGAGATGTGCAGTTTGGTCTTCATGTGGGTCTCCCAGCAACTGGAGTAGGGGCTGTCCCTAAATCTGTTGCCTGCCTGTGTATCCCATTCCCCTAACTGGGCTGCCTGGTCTGGCCTCAGCAGGACAGGATATACTTAGTCCTGTAGTGACTTGATGTGCATGCGGGGTGGTAAGGTGATATCTTGGTGGGGAGGCTCTTCATTCTCAAAGGACTCCAGTCTTAACCAAAGCAAACTCCACTGCACTACAATATAAGGAACAAGGAGAATAGTTTGTTTAGTTTCCTGGGAATGGATAGAGTCACATGGGAAAACGGGATGGTAGAGAAGAAGGTTTGCAGCTCAAGTCACAGAAACAAGATGACTCAAGACTAGGGTGCAAAGAAGTCCTACTTAGTACAGTTAAGAGACAGGTTGTGAGAGAGAGAAAAAGGGGGCACCTACATGCTTCACGAAGAGCAGGAATATGCTATGGTAGCTATGAGAAAGAACTGAGCGAAATGGTGTTAGGGTTTGTTCAGCATTACAGAGTATGCTCACAGCATTGATAGAACTCCTCTTTTGTCCAACCTCCCACAACTGAGAGGAGCCATTCAGAGAAGCAAGTGGGGACATGGCTTTCAGGAATATTTGTAAAGAAACAAAAAACTGGAGTTAACAGTTTCCTGTAAAATACACACACACACGCATACATGCATACACACACACACACACACACACACACACACACACACACACACACACACAATCAATGCATTTTCTTCTTGCAGAAGTATTAATACATTTCAAAGGCTGCTGTTCCCTGATGGGCAAGGAGGCAGCCACTTTCTCTCCCTCTGGTTGCTCCTTCCTCTCTTTGGTATTGTATTTCTAAGCCAGTAAGTAACAGACTATTACCCCCAAAGAAGTCCTGTCTGAATATTAGCTCCATGTCACACCCCACAGTCTCAGAGTTTACAAACAAACTGAAAGTCTATCTGAAGATCTCAAGAAGCAGCTGTATCTCAGCCAATCATATGAATCTAAGCTCTAGGCGACGGCAGACAGTGAATGGCCAGACTGTGACCAACAAGGCATATGGTCTAAGAAACAGGCCATCATTGGGGTTTCCTTCAGAATTCAGTTTGTAAGTGATGTTCAGAGTGCTCAGAACTTCAGTTGGATTGCAGCATCATCTCTATTATTCTCTGCTCAGATAAATCCATGGAATTTGTCTTGTTTATTGTTTTCCAATCTAGTGAGACATTTTTTTTCTTACTATTTTCCACCCTTTCTTAGAAACACATTTTAGAACTTGTGGATCCTTTGATCTTGATCAGAACTACTCAGTTCTGTTGTCATAGCATGAATGCAAATACAAACCATACATACCTGAACACATATGAGTTTCAATAAATTATTTGCTTGAGGAGGTGGCAGGCCAGGTCAGTGTGCAGGATGCACTTTTTCAGCCTCTGATGGAAATGTGAACGTGTGATGTAGATGGATTCTGGAGGGTTAACAGTTATTTGTAGCACTGAGCTCTGAGACCATAGCACTGAGTGCTATAACTCTGAGATCATAGTCACATCAGCATCACTGTGGAAGGGGTACCGAAACCTGAGATTTCCTCAAATTGGAGACAAAAATTAATGTGAATATCCTGCTGCCCTGGGCATAGTTTCATATTTAGACACATCCCATTCTTCTAACTAGTGAGTGAACCTAGCTCTCTATACAGGTGACTCTCCAGCCACTTCCCACCTACAACTCTGATATCAGACAAAAATCTACATTTCCCACTAACATCTGAGGAACCAAATAATACAGAGTCCTTGATTCCTCAGGAAACCGTGGTTAAAAAAGGATTAAAGTATGTTCCCACATCCTTCCATATTGTGTCCTAAAAATGGCCCTGGGTTCACAATGTCTCTGAATAGCCAGGGTTGAAGGAGAGGCCATTGTTCTTGACAAGATGAATAAGCTGTAAACAGCCTTAAAAATAGACATTAAATTACCACACCTCCCATTGCTGTCTTTGTTTCTCTTGCTGTAGCATGACAGAGTCAGAATAGTGTGTGGTATTACAATTCCAGCCTGCCTCTAACATTGTCTGTGACACTCTGATGTGGGTGACTTGAGGCAAGCTGGAAAGTCCTTCAAACCATGGTTCAAAGCTATGGAAAATGTGTGAG
The DNA here is from genome assembly GCF_008632895.1 of Mastomys coucha. NCBI lineage: Eukaryota > Metazoa > Chordata > Mammalia > Rodentia > Muridae > Mastomys > Mastomys coucha. The sequence goes on along the minus strand of NW_022196915.1, from coordinate 1,676,907 downwards.
GGTCACAGATTCTCATTTTCAGTGGAATTTATTCAGTAGTAGCTTCAGGTTCACTGCAAGCTCCCTTCTCTCCACATCTGCAGTCTCTTCCACTGGCAGAGAGTGCTGCAGAGTAGTCTACTGAAGACAACGCTTATCCTACACTAATGAATAGCCACCAGCATGCACCCTCACACTGGGGTCTGAATTGATGCAGGGCGATGAGAAGTCATCCCGCATGGACTCTGTGTACATGCATGGTAGTGCGTATTCACTCTCCACATGGAATCTCTATGAATACACGATTCTATGTGCTTACCCTGCATTTTGGATCTGTGTGAATACATGGTGGTATGCATTTACCCTTCATGTGGGATCTGTGTGCACACAAGGTGGTGTGTTTTCAACCTCCATGTGGGGTCTGTGTGGACACAGTGTGGTAGGTACTCATCCTCCATGTCGGGTCTGTGTGAATGTATGGTAGTGTATACTCACCCTGTGTGTGGTCTCTGTGTGAACACATGGTGGTGTGAACTCACACTTCATGTGTGTATGCATGGCAGTGTACACATATGGTGTGAATACATGGTGGTGTGTATTCACCCTCACAATTCTTGCATGGTCATTTCACTGTCCCCATAATCTTGTATTCTGTTCAATTTTTAGGGCTATATTAATGAAGTTTATGAATGCAGTTATTTTAAGTGAGCCAGACTTAGCCAAAATAAACCACTGTTTTAACTAAAATGTATTTTTCTGGTTACTGAAAAAAATCTAACTATATGTTATTTAAATAATAGAAATTCTATCTAAGAGAAATGTTGTATTGTTAAATATAGAACATGGGTTCCCACAAGATGCATTGATGATATTTTGTTTGAGGTGTGTGTGTGTGTGTGTGTGTGTGTGTGTGTGTATCCAATTAGTTAAACTTAAGACATCTTTCCTGTATCATTAGTTGGAGAATTTCTCTTTCAGAAGACTTTATTTCCTAGGACTGGAATATTGCCTGGAGTTAGAATTCCATCTATATGTTTAGGAGAAGGCACCTGTCCAATGGCAATTGCTCTGCTTGTCTTTGCTTTATCTTGTAGTGATGAGAATTACTTGTCACAAAGTTAAGCTAAGCTGGCATTTGTCTGAGGCTTCCTTGGAGGGAACAGTTGGTTTGATTGCCTCTTGACCTCTAGAGTTCCTGTGGGCAATACCCTTTACCAAGAACAGTTTCTAGTAGTAGTTAGGGCATGTGACACTGGACTCTGTGAGGAAGTTCTAGGCTTAGAATGGTGAACAGGCCTGGCTAGGTTGGTGTCCCAACCTCCTACTAGTTTGCAGAACTGTCCTGGGATTCAGTGAGTGTCACATAGGAACACAAAGATTGCAATCTGCTCTGAAAAAAATCAATTTTGAGCAAAAGATCTGAAACACAGAGCTTCCCAGAGAGCAGATTATATTTTATGTGGCCAGAGCTGTAGAATAGACCCAACCTGAGATATCCATTATCTCCTTCACAGATAAAAGAAGCTGCTCTCAGCTATGGACTCTCCTCAAGTGTCCTTCCCTTCATGGTGTCTGTCACCACACTTGTAGACTCTGATGCTTTTAAGTATACGTTTCCTGTCTTGAGTTAGTTGAACACAAGAAGAGGCTGAAAGTAGAGTGGAGCAAGGACCACATTGCCCAGATTCCAGGGGCACACTCCATATGACACTCAGGAAGTGTCAAGACCTTAAAGGTCCAAGGGACCCTGAAGAACCTGACATACTCTTCGTAAAGGCACTTGGCAAAGATTTTACACCCCTCCACATGCACACACACACACACACACACACACACACACACACACACACAAACACACACACTGCAATCTAGATCATCAAGCTCCTGAAGATAAATATGATTGGTACCTCCATATCATACAGTAGGAAATCAAGGATTGGGACAAGTTCATGACTCATGCAAAGTCAAACAGGACCAGGTTTAAGAGCTAGAGTCATCTCTAATCTACCATATGTGTCCCTAGTTCCACAGTCTATCTTCTCAGAAGCCTAAGCACACTGAAATTCTCCAGGGATCATACATATGGAAACAATACAATATTCGGCTTTCGAAGGTTGTATTGTTTCCATGTCCTTCTGTTTGTACCTGAGAGCTGACACTGCTCCCCTTCATTAGTCACCATTCCCGCCAACTCTCTTGTACCCTTCTTGACTGTGGTTCACCAGTCTTTCACATTTGCCGCTCCATAATCCCAGTGTATCTAACTTACACATGGAACTGGACTGCACAGATGTGTTGTCTCCCCTAGGCTTCTGGTGCCATGGCCCATGCCTTGTCCTTGAATACTAACAACATAGGTGTTAATAAGTTCCAATTAAATGAATCCCTGTATCACAAGTGATCTGTGGCCTCCAATTCCTGTGGCAATCAGACACTCAAGTAGCAATGTGGGCCTCACAAAAGAGAGGGCATATATTCCCACTCAAAGTTACTAAAGAAAGACCTGAGGACAGCCTGATATTGAACAGCAGTTGAAGTGACAAGAGGTGGGGAAATTTGCAGGTGTACTGGCAGAGGACAATTTCAGAGGCCAGAAACTGAAAAAGATATTTGGGAAACCTACATGTTCAATGCATCTGGAATATCTTGCAGCAGGCTATAAAGTACAGCCACTCCAGATCACAGGGACCTACTGTGAAGCAAGATTACTTTTTGTTGAAGGCAACAAGAGAATATTACAAGCTAATTTTTAGATGAATGAATACACATAAATGAATTCGAATAGTATCTGACATGCATTAAGTACACAAGAAGGATTGCATATCATATTAAGATTTTGTACACAAAATATCGAAAGGCTGTGAGTAGGTGAATCATGAGACACATATGAGTGGGTCAAATGGATATCAGCCTGAGCAGGTCTCAATAAAGCCTACCTTCTGCTGAAGCATCCATGGCAGTGAGAAGCCTTAGGGATCTCTGGAATATTCCCATGGAAGAGAAAATAGAACAGAAGGTGCGCACAACATGCTGGGTAGCTATAGGTGAGGCCAGTGTGCACAGTCAATCAAGGCAGCTCTATGGACAAATGCCTCTAGAAAGCAGGCCATGTGCACAGTGCACTGGTCTGCAGTGATCATATTGTAAGTTGATTCAGAACCTCACTTAGACTTGAAAACACTTTTCATTGCCTTGTTTAATAGCCTCCATTGGCTGTGGAGGTGGGAATTGGGTGGCTGACATTAGGATAATTCTCAGAATCATAGAAGAATGATGGCACAGAGCATGGTCCCCCATGTCAAGATGCTACCCTCTTTCTGAGATTAGATGTGCCTTCCAGATCATTGGTACCCTCATAGAGGAATAGGGTGAGAAGTCCTAAGCAATATGCCTAGAGATTCATCCCTGACTCAGCTAGGTTGAAGATCACTGCTCTCTGCAGGGATTTCCCTCCAGAATGAGTGAATGCAGTACTGACTAGAAAGACCTGGTCATAAGTGACTTGGAAGCATGAGCCTCTGTAAAAGCAAGCCCACATTTCACATCTGGTCAGGTAGAAAGTCTCAGTTGCCTATGTTTAGGGATACAGATGCTTTCTCAACTACATATAACATTTATATACATATAGCATTCCTTCTTTTAGGCCTATATATGCATTTCATTTTAAAGTTCTTCATCTCAAATGATGTAGTTAAAATTATTTAAGTCTTGTTCATAGCCTATAGTAATGCAAAAGTGTTAAATGACCACCCTACCCAAAGAGACTTTGCAGACCTAATTGTTTTGCAAGCTAAACAACAATGGTCAATCCCAATGGGCAACCCTAGTGCTGGCTAAGAGTTTTTACCCAAACCTTGTGTTCATCTAAATTGCTGTTTTGAAAAGGCAGAGTAATTACTAAAGATTTCTAATTTTTCTTACCCCTTCAAAATAAACAAAGAAATTGACTTTTATTTAATACAAACAATTTACCAAAGGACAAAGAAATACTCATAGTGGAAGGATTTCTCCACCACAGCAACTCTGCTGGCAGACTGACCCAGGGACATTCTGCATGTGCAGGTAGTTCTGGTAAGTTTAAATGCAGAGGACATCAGGTTCAGCTTTGTCCAGGTATGCAAAAACTAAACTCCACACACTCTACAGTAAGAAGCACTTACCAGGGCTGAGAGAGCCAAACCAATGACACACCAAGGAAGCACAGGTAAGATTTGGAGACTGTGAGCTTTAAGATAAATAATTGCTTAACAAAGCATTTGAATACCTTCTTATACAGATTTTAAAAAGCCATATCTATACAGCAAGTGAGAAAACTGTTGTATCAGAAAGTGAAACAGGACTTCAGAGGTAAGTGTGAGTTAAGGTTTTCCTATCTGGTCATTAGAACAGCCAGTGGAGCTCTTTCAAACAATACATTTAATTCCATAAAATAAAGAACATGGAATTACAAAGTACACTAATTACATTAAAATTTGTTCAACAAATTACATTTAAAAGTTGTGATTGCTTTTTATTAGCAAATTAGCCAGCAAGATCTAGTAACACATCTGATAATTACTATAATTTCAAAGTGCTGGCAAGTGTAAATAATGTCTTATGTGAAAATGAATGTTTTTGATTACAGTAAAGTTGCATGAATTTCTAATACAACTGTGATCTGTTATCTCTGCTAATAATGAATGGAAGTACCAGATGTCCCATAAAAGTAAAAGTTCCAATTTATGATGTAATAGATGAAACAAATAATTTCTGTCCAAGTCTGTAGGCTCTTTAAATTTCAGGTTAAATGTCCTTCTTCAAAGAACTTGTATACTGGGATCAGTTTGCAGTTCATTTTAATTCTGTGGATCCAAATGAGCAGGGATTGTAGCTTGTAATAGTCAGGCTATCATTCTACATTCTTGCACAGAGGTATATGCAGATTATCCACTGGTGATGGTTAGTGGAATCCAAATAATAACACCTTGTCTATAAGGTAGTGTCATGCTTACTAGATTGTTTACTCAACTGTTTAAGAATGAAGACAACTGATCTAGATATGATGGTGATCAGGAAAAAAATTATAGAACGTGATTTGAGTTACTGAGTTACTATCAAATCAAAGTGAACAGAATTAAGCAATCAAGAATTAGGTAGAATATTCTGAAGGGATTTCTGTTGCTCTGAAGACACAGTGGAGCATATGTGAATGATCTTTAAGGCCACAGCTCTTACCTGCCAGGCATTCATTTTCCATTCACTTGATGATGATAGCTGTTTTGTTTGCAGAGCAAACTCCCTTAACATTCTCAACAATGTTATCCTAATGTAATTTCTCTACCCTTCCCTTCAAACTCAGCTCTTGTCTTGTCATTGCCCTTTCTCTGGCCATAAAAATTAGGTCTAACAGTGGCTTGTATCTCATATGAGACAGATGGGAGTTTATCAACAAAAAGTTCTCTAAAGCATTATGAATGGAAAGAAAAACTATTGGTCATATGAAAGGCCAACATCCTCTAAAATGAACTTTAAATGAAGAAAAGCAGAAATCAAACATGAAGAATTAGGGTTGAGTCCTATTGAGGTCATCTGGACTCCTAGATCAATCTGTGCCTAAGCCACATGCATTAGTGGACTCAGGAACATCATATTATATTCCTTCTGTCCTGTGCCTGAGCCACATGCATCTGTGGACTCTGGAACAGGCCACTGCATTCCTTCTGTCCTTTGAGCCACTTTGAAAATGGTGTCTGCCCTTGGCAGTTATTTTGACTGGAAAATTGTTTCTTAATTAAACCAATGAAGATGTATGTCGCTCCTTTGGTAGCCCAGGATTTCTCTTGCCTCAAGGTTGCCCACTTCTGCTTCCCACCATGCCCAGGAACCAGCAGAGGAGGATGATAGAGAGGTATGGCAGGAGAGCAGGGCAAGTGGTGTAGGATAGCACAGATGACATCACTGTGCCTCTCAAATCCAAGCCAAACCACTATCCTCAACATCACCTTACTTCATCCTGTTATCTATCTGGATTTAGCACAGTTAATTCTCATCTAAAGTGGTCAGAATGATAGGTTAGCCTTAATGTATTTATTTTTAGATAACAAAATTTGAATCAATAATTTGGATATGGAGGAAAAGAACTATACATAAGGTGAATGAGAAACTGTGTAAAAATCAACTGGAATGAAGGTGACATTTTAAAGGCTTGTCAATAGAACCCTAGGTGTTGAGTACCTACTCCATACCACCCTTGAGTCTAGAGTCACAGGAAAGAGTTGATAGTCAAGCTTCTCACTTCAGAGAACTTCTTACAATGGTGGAGAGAAGCATATATGAATGAAGAAATAAGTGAACAGGAAAGTTTCAGCTAGGAATGAATGAATACATAGAGAAACACAACTTACAGTATGATGGGGAGCGACCTACCTGGGGCTGAGATGCTGCTTTCCCCTTCATGGGTTTGTTCTACCAGGCAACTGGGATGCACATGTGGTCTACTGGGATGCTAAAGTAAAGCAGACTTCAGGAAATTAGTTGATTCCATGTACTCACATTGCAGTCTCACTGTAGATGCAGTAATTTTTAAACTGTGTGTTTATGCTGCAATATTGATCATCTCAGCTACTTTTCTCTCTGTTCCTCTTGGGGATATTTCTAGATTATTGTGTATACATTGGACACTGAGGGAAAGATTTCCAGCACAGTGTGAGTGGGCAAAAACAACAACAGCGTAAGCGTATCAGCAACACGCTGAGCTCATCACCCACTGAGCTCTGTCTTATAAACACCAATTAATTTAGTCCTTTGAGATAAAAATAAAAACTAATTCCCATTTTTCATCTGGCAAAATTGGGAAACATGATACTGTGAGTGATCTGTTACTTTCCACAGTCAGCAGGGAACATAGCCAGGCAGCCTAGTTCCTTGCCCTCTAAATCCTAGCTCCTAGATGCACACAGCCTTTGTCACAGTGTTGAGGAAGAAGCAGGATGATCTTGAAGACTCAGAACAAGCAGATCTCTGTTCTGTGCTCAAGTTCCAGTACCTACACTGTAAGTTTGAGAAGTCCAAAAGCTTTCTTTAAAAAAAAAAATCTTGGTAAAAATTAATTGCTTCTAACAGGATAAAAATAATCATTGTCTTACTCTGAGATCCCCTGGGAGCCAAGTCCCAGACAAGGACTTGGGTACAGGTGTTCAATTTGTATCATAATCACAGAAAGCAGCCAGGAGGGACATGGGAGAATGAAAGAATAAAAAAGGAAGGTCTCCAGACGGTATGTACCTGATCATGTACTGTGCCTGAGAGTGTGCTGTGGGCACTGAGACCTGATTCTTCCAATGTGGCTCAGAAGTGCTCATGGGCATGAGAAGAAAGTGATCCACCACTGATTTCTGATCCACTTTGAGTGAGGGTTTCCTTCAGACATGAAACTATGGCTGCCTGACTTTCTACACTGTATTTGCAAAGCTGAATGCCAACTCTCTTATAACATTAAAAACAAAAAACAAAAAACAAAAAACTTCAAGATGCAGTAGGCTCAGGAGGGAGATGGGAAAGGAAATATATTTAAGCTGTATGAAACATTCATTATAGCAGCAGAAAAGACTTGGATCAGGGTGTGCAGAACCACTAGAAACATCGACCATGTCATTGCATTCTATTAGGCAGAGATTATCGTTTAACCATAGCATCTGGCTGAGTGCCTGAGAAGCATGGGTAAATACCACAGGGCCAGTTTTTCAAACAGAACAAAGTCATGTCTGTCCACAAACATAATTACCTATTTTCTCTACTATTATCACAATGCGATCGTCAAACCATTGCAAATTCAAACATGAAAGATCTTTAATCAGTAACTCACACCACGGCAGAATTAATCCAAAATTTACTATATGCTTGGACATAAAATCCCAAACTATACAGGATTCAGCATTGAATTTTTATTAAAATATATTTCTGAAAACCATGCTCTGTGATTTTAAGTAGATTTATTTGGTATTTAAAAAAAAAAAAAACTTTCATTTACTTTGAGAGTTACAAGTCCAATGTATTATGAATATATTATCTTCCCACCCCCAACTTTTCCCAGGAACACCAACATCCCCTTCCTAACTTCATATCCACGTTTTTCTTTAATCTGAGACTCAGCACATAGACAAGCACTCTTGTGCTGAGAGATATATCCCCTGCACTTTTCAATTTTCCATCTTGAGATAGTATCACAATAAAATATCAAGGATGGTTTGGACCTCCTTCTGTCCAGGCAGACTTTCAACTTGGAATCCTTCTGTCTCAACCTCCCAAGTAGCTGAGACTATAGGCCTGAAACATGAGGCTCAGCTCTATTCTATACTGTACCAGAAAAGAGAGAAAGAGAGGAGAAAAAAAAGAAAATTATGTATTAACAAATTTGGCTTACATGGAAGCATACTTCATAACGAATACAATAGATTCATCGATCTTTCATTAAATTTAAGAACTTTTACTATTAAGTGACTGAAAGGATAAATAGCTGAAGAGAAAACATTTGCTGATCACATACTTTTAAAGAAAGAGAGAGGGGAGGGAGGGGGAGGAAGGGAGGAAGAAAGGAAAGAAGGAAAGGAAAGAAAGAATGAAAGAGAGAGAGAGAGAGAGACAGAGACAGAGAGACAGAGAGACAGAGAGACAGAGAGAGAGAGAGAGGGAGAGAGAGAGAGAGAGAGAGAGAGAGAGAGAGAGAGAGAGTTGAAATATTTGGTTGAATGCTTCACCACATAGATATACAAATGGAAAATAATCCATGAGAAACCACACTGAACATCCTTAGTCCTCAGGGAAGGGCAAAGTTAGATCACAATGAGAACCCAGTTGGTTCTCTAAAGGGGGAAATCATCATGCCCTGACTGAGGTAGCAGCAGCAACTGAGCCCTAGAGCTTTCAGGCCACAGCAGGGGCTGCAGAATGAGATAATGACCCTGGAAGCAGTTTGACAGCTTCTGGAGATGAGAACCCACAGAGAAAGCAGGATGCACATCTCTCCAGCCTTTCCTCTCAAGGAAGCACACAGCTGCATAAGGGTTTTTTTGTAAGCATGCAGAATCTTTTTCCAGAAACTGCAAACATGTGAAAAGTCCAGCTGGTGAAGGGACAAATTACGGTGTATCAATACCACAGAAAATGCTCAGCCGGGAAACACAGATAGAGTTCTGATACATATAACAACATAGATTAGTCTCGAGATAATTACACTGGTTGTAAAAAGCCAGACAAAACAAGAATACACACTGTATGCATCTAATTATAGCTAATTGTCTAGAATCTCCAGTGACAGAGAACAAGCTCAGGGGTTGCCTGGGAAGGAGCTGAGGATGACAAGGAAACATGAGAAAACCTTTGCAGTGATGGATGTGGTCACATATTCCTTGTGATAATGGCTGTCCAGCTGTATTGGAAAAAAAAAAACAGTAAATTGAGGAATATAACTGTATACTGCTTAAGGTGTGCCAATTAAAGCTACTGAAAGATGAAGTTGACCATGATTTAAAGATGGGAAAATTGTCACTATCGAGGTATAGTTTGTAAGTGGCCGCCTAATGTATTTGTACATAAGGCTACAAATAATGTAGCACCTCCAGGCTCCTTATGAGAAGAGTCATTACAGAGTCTCTAGACCTGACTAGTACATATGTTTCTATGTGTACCTCTGCAACTGGACTAGGATTAATGCTTTAAATACTTCACCATTATGGACATTAATTCCAAGTCCAGATGGCATTATGTCTAGCAAGACTAGATTTTATGTTCATCTTTCATCAGAATTGGAATGTCATTATAAAGAGTTGTTCAGTCCCTCTTAGAAGGAAACTCATTCCCTAGGAGCAAGTTCACACTTGGAAAAGAATCCTGCATTTTCTTTTTTCTTTTTATTTTTTTTGGAGACAGGGTTTCTCTGTGTAGCCCTGACTGTCCTGGAACTCACTCTGTAGACCAGGCTGGCCTCGAATTCAGAAATTCGCCTGCCTCTGCCTACCAAGGGCTGGGATTAAAGCCATATGCCACCACTGCCTAGAATCCTGCATTTTCAATAAAAATGCATTCTGCTTATAAATTGATGGGGCTGACTGTGTGATGTTGGTTCTTGACCTTGAGCTGCGAAATGGAGAGTGGACATAGGACATGTCCTATCCCTAACCCAGAAGCTACCTCTAATTGATAACCATTTTCAAATAAAAATTAGGTTCATTCAAGGAAGTCTTGTGGGGAAACAAACCACTTTTAAGAGTAGGCCTTCTGCCCAGCAGTAGATGGCCGGCACAAGTGATGTCAACAGTGTGTTTGGAGGTTCTGTGTCTCAAAATGTTGTCTCAATGCCTTTTTCCTTTTTCTTTAATCTTTTATATTATGGCATCTGGTTTTTTTACAGGGTTCCTCTGTGTGTGAATGTGTGTGTCTATGCTGATATATATTTCATTGGTTCTCCTACTTCTATTTGTTTCATATTGTATTACCTTATTTTCTTTTATTTTACTTTTATTCCTTAGATGCCTGCCTGTTTTCTAAGAAAGGAGAGAAATTTGTGTGGAACCAGGTAGAAGGGAAGATATGGAGGAACTGGGGTAGTTGGAAAAGGGAAAACCTATTCACAATATATTGTATGAAAAAAACTTATTTTCAATTAAAGAAAATAAATCTCCTTCCATTTTCATGTGGGTTCTCAAAACTGAACTCAGCCTTCCAGATTGACAAACCAAGCACCTTTACCCACTGAACCATTTCACCTACTCAAGAAATCCTCCACTCTCAGGATGAGATAGCAGGCTTGACTGTGTAAGTAAACTCTGTTTACTTTTAAAGTAGATAGTGGTTGATGCTTTCTGTGACTGGAGGGCTCAAAGGATATGGTGCTGGCATCCTGGAAAAACAATTCATACAGAAGCAGTTCATGTTCAAGTGTGGAAATAGGAGGGAATGAAGCATCCAGGTTCCATCTTTACTTGTTGGATCTACTCACATGTCCTGATATGCGTGGGACAAGCTCTAGGAAAGAACAATTAGGGGAACATGCCATATGCAGACCTCAGATTCTCTGTGTGGATGGATCCTTGGGGTCTAAATGGTAAACAGACTGCACTGGGTCCTTTATCAGGGTTTCAGTTACTGTGCTCAGTGGTCAATGATGATTATAAAATGTTAGATTGAAAGTTCAAGGAATAAGCAATTCACAAGTACTTTGCTGCTCTTAGCAGTGGTATGAATTATAAACCCCACCTGTCTGGAACATGACTTAGATTGTACTAGTGTATGCATGCTGTGTGTCTTATCTGGTCCTTGGTTACTTGGAAGCCATTTAAGTTATCAGATTCACTGTCCCTTGCTGCTGTGCTTGAGTGCGAGTGACATTTACATTATAGCCCAACACTGCCTTTGGTAGTCACCTCATTTCTTGTTATTATACAGGGTGTATCATTTTACATCCTCACAACAAGGATGCAATAGCAGTAGATATACTGAGAGAAACCATATTCATATAACCTGTTTTAACTGTTTCATTTTATTGCTAGTTACTATTGCTAACTTCTTACTGTGCCTAAACATAAGTTAAATACCATAGATGTGTGTATGTACAAAAATGAACATGCTCAACACAGGGCTTTGTCATGTCACTGAGACATCTACTGAGGGTCCTGGATACATTGTTGCATGATAGGGAAATGTCTGCACACACTCTGGTTGCCCTTGGTAACATCTGCTCTCCTCTTCCAAGTCCCCATTTTTGCTTCTAGAGTTCTCTTTCTAAACTAATTGGCTCTGGGTCCTTCAGTCAAATTCTTGGTTCCTTTTTTTTCCACCTTGGAATCTACTCTTTCAAACTTTAAGCACTTTGAATATTAGTCTAGAAGAACTGAGCAGACAGGCTTGGTGTGGGCAGACAAGCTCTCAGTATTCTGAGATATGGAAGAACGTTTAGTATTTTCACTGACTTCTTTGTGATGTGGATACAATTTTAACATTTCAGTGATAACAGCTTAAACATTACTTAAGCAAGGTGAATTTAAAACCAGCGCCAATCTTTCAAAAGAAATTTCAATCAAATGAGAATCTTTAGGCTCATTCAAAATTGATGTCCAGATATAAGAAAATGCTGTGTGAAAACCACACTGCATACCCATGAGCTGCCATAAGGATAGTAGAATCTTCTGGAGGAACCTGGTCAATAAGTATCACATATTGACCATTTATTCCACCCAGAAGACTCCTGTCATCAGATATAATTTCAAAACCTTGATGCCAAGTGTTACCCTAATTTATTATTTAATATAGGAAACATTTGTGCTGTAATATGTTTGCTATGATCATTAGTTGTCTTTGACAAATGGCCACTCAAGAAAACATTAAACAGAAGCTAACTACTTCCCTTGACACCAAATGAACCCTTCTATCTGACTGATGAGTAAATCGCCCTCTCCTCAAAGCAATGAGAATTCTCTGTATAGTCGTACATAAAGCGAGCTTCACTCAGCATTTCCTAGATTACTGCACTATTTGGCATTTCATTTTTTGAAAATCAGAAATTTTGCTAGTTTTAAAGTTTGATTAACAAATATTTTCTAAAGAAAGTAAGAGCCCGAATGAGAAGAATAAAAAATAAAAGATATTCCTGGTCACGGAATGATGGGTGGTTTTAGTACTTCTCTGCTACTTGATGTGAAAAAAACGTGTGAGCAGCAAAGAGTACAACTGAATCAGTTCAGAATCAGCAATATCGCTCACAGTTATATTTGATTATGAATATAATCTGTAGGTGTTAATCCTGCCTTTTGTGTGTGCATCAGAGGAGCACAATCCTTCCTGAGAGAAGCCAGGGCCTTCAGTGACACCAATATTCAAACCCAAGCACTTCTGATTGGCATCTACAGAACTTGAGGGACATTCCCTACCTCTCTGGCTTTGGTGTCTTTAGACATGCATGATATTTATCATTTCTATCTTGTGGGGATCAAGTGAGTGACAGTCTCAATATGCTCTTGAAATGACTGGCAAATAGCACATATCCCACACTGCTCCTGCTACAGGACTCAGCAGCCTATTGTGAGACTGTTTACTCTGGCCAATTATGTCACCCTGCCTCCAAAGAAATTCACCAATTGACACCCAACCCCTGCCACTCCTACCTGAAAATACAACTGGGTTTTTTCTTGGGGAAGTAAAGAAGTTAAATTGAGGCTTGCGAGCAGACCCTAATCCAGTGTGACTGGTGAATTACCAAGAGAAATACATGCAAGAAAAAAGGCATGAGGCCGCAGGGAAACCAGCTCTGCCCACACTCTGATCTTGTCCTCAGCTCAATAGAACTGTGAGGAAATAAAATCTCATTGTCACTTGATTGGGGTTACTTTAATGTAGCCACCCTAAAAATTAGTAGACTGTCCTAGATAAAAAGAAAATTAAAAAAAAAAACCTGTACAAACAGGTAAGATGACCATTCTCAAACACTGGACCCAAGGAAGCAGAAGAAAGTGACCCCAGAGAGAGGAGAAGAACCCAGCACTCTTTTGATCAGGATCTGCATCTGAGATGTATTTCCAGCTGCAGTGCAATGGTGGAAACAGATATGTGCATAGCGCTCTCCCAGAGTTCAGAGACAAATCGCAGTTAAGGGAGTTCACAGTGAGCTCGAGGGAGGAAGGAAGAAGCCAGTGTAGGAAAGGTCTCTTCTATCTGCAGCAGCTGCTGTAGTCTCGGGGGACACTGAGCTATGAACTTGCGAGGCAATAACTCCCAATGCCAAGCAGCAATCTAAGGTGGCAAAAGAACAGTTCTCAGGGAGAAAGCAGTGAGCTGGTGTCCAGAGCCAAGCATGGGCTGCTGGAAGAGTCTCTCTGAGTTCCCAGGGTACCTGCTAAAGATGACTGAAAAAAAAAATGCCCCTCCCAGGAGAAATGAAAGGACTGGTACAGCATAAATCAATCCTTAATGAATGTGGAAGAACAAGACCCAGAGAGAAGCATTTTATAACAAAGAATTCCTGATTCCTGAAGAGGTAACAATGCTTTCAGATGCACAGCTCCTGTTGCGGGAGGGAGGGGCACTGCCCTGATGAAAAGGGGGAATAGCCTTAAGTCAGGGGGACAGAGGCCCTACAGCATCAGCTCCAAGAATGTCCTAGCTGGAGGGAGGGACACTATGAATACCTTTGTCTTCTGGTCAGTTCCTGGAGTGTATTCAGGAAGATATGTCTGAAGCTAAGAGGGGTTTCTTCACAAGGCATGGCAAGCGGGGCTGATCAGCTGACTTCCTTCCCATGATTCAACGTAGATTCTTTCATACACCTTTTTAAAACCCCGGAGACTAGTATACTATTACACAGGAGCTCTGTGCAGCACATCCTCTCTTTCTCCTTCTTCCTTTCCTCTACCTTTCCATCGTAAGCTTCCACCTAGCATCATATAATAAACTTCCTTCCACCTAGCATCATATAATAAACTTTCTTGTTATAATAATCTCCTATCTTCTGCGATCATTGAGTTTCAGCTTTCCAATCTGAGAGTCAGGAACCCAACAATCCACTGGCTTTCAATCTTACATCAATTGTTTCTGAAGACATAGGAAAAACAAAACAAAAACAGAAAAACAAACACAAACAAGCAACTACTAATGAAAAAGACATGATCACATCATCAACTAAAAATAAAAGTTTGATTTATATTTCATATTTAAGTGATACATTTTACTAAATTAAGAATGTCATACTAAAAATAATTTAAAAACTTTAACACTTATGAATGATAAAACAAGGTTTAAATGACAATAGCTCCCTAAAATAATTATGAATATATTCATAATTAGAATAGCAGGAAAAGAAAGGCATCAGTATCACTAAAAAGATCAAAAGTTAACTTTTTAAATCCCCCAAATTTCATAAATAAGCCTCTAGTTAAACTAATAGTATTACATCAATAGTCTTCCCTTACTTTTGAAAATTCATCAGGGTTGTAAAATATCCCTATTTAGGCAGTCATGATGTCATCATATGGACATGATGTCAACACTTGAGCCTAGCCCATTTACATAGGGACATGCCAACTCATCTAAACACAGAAAACCTTAAAGTTGTTGTTAAACAAAAATGGTGAAGGATAAAGGGAAGAATATTAAGTATAATCATTGCAACTTTTCAGCAAATCTAAAATTAGTTCAAAATAAGAAAGATAACTTTTTGAGTATCCAGATTGGAATGATAATTGAAAGTCATCTTATCAATAGGTTGACAAGACAGATTTAAAGAAGGCCTATAAAATTCATCAACATAAAATAAAAGAATATTAAGCAACTTTCAGAATCAAGATTAATGTACAAAATTATTTCTTCTAAACTAGTAATAAGAGTATTGAAGTACAGCATATATTTTGAGCAGCATCAAGCTGTAAAATAAAGATAAATTTGATAAGTGATACAAAGTGTCTACACACTGAAAACTACAGAGCAACTCTAAAGGACAATAAACAAGACATAAATAAATGGTGAACTATAGAATTTTTCTGGGTTAAAATTCTCATATATTGACAACTCTCAAATAAATCCTTACATGTAAGATATAAAGTCACAAAATACATGAAGTATACTTTATAGGAAGTGAAAAACTGAATTTAATTTTTACATAGTACTGCAAGTATCTTAAGAAGCTAAAACATCTCAAAGAATAAGAGAAAATTGGAAAAATTACAATATATAGCTTTAGGGTGTGCCAATGTTGTGTGCCTGTATGTCATATGTGTATGTGCATGTGTGTGTGCAAGTGTGTGTATATGTGTGTGTGTGTATGTGTCTGTGTATGCATATGTGCATGTTTGTGTGTGTATGTGTGTGCATGTGTGTATGTGTGGGGGTACATGTGTATATGTGGGGGTGCATGTGTCTGTGTATGTGTGTGTACCTGTGCGTGTGTGGGGTGTGTATTAAAATAGGGTTACTAACAGAAACATGAGTGAGGGACTCTTTCCAGAATCATGGGCAACTCACCGGTGGCTACACCACTGAAAAAATTGTCTCTCTCATCTTCCCCTGGCAATCCTTAACCTCATGAAATTCCTCAGAGATGGGAGGGGAACAGTGTGCTCATACCTCCTCCATGACAGTGTTCTGATTGGCCTAATCTTGTGCATGTGTTTCTCAGGTATCCACAGACATGTGAATTTAGGAGTGCAGTGGCATGTCATTCTCAAAGTTCACTGTCCCCACTTCTTGATCTTAATTCTTTACATGCCTACATAGATGAACCAAAGTATCTTTGGAAGGACCTTAAACCAAATTGCATAAGTATTGCACAAAACAAGATGTTAAAATAGCACTCTCAAGCCCAACATGGACAAACTATTTTAAACAGTATACAGGTGAGAAACAATCACACAAAAGCTACTCGAAATATTAGACATTAGAAAAGTGTTAATTGCACAAAGAAATTGCCAACCCTCATAAGAGACCAAAAACAAAGAATTGACCATGCTACCTGCTGGTAAAAATAAGTGGAAAGCAGAACTTTTTCTCTATCCTGGTGGGAAAGTTTGCAGAAAATACTGACAGTTTCTTAAAATAAGGTACACAAACCTATCTCATGACCATCACTCCTCTCCAAGGACTTCTCCAAGAGAAGTGGTAGCATATGCTGACAGGAAACATGGGTGCAGATGAGGTACCATCTTGTTCATCAGCCGCTAAGGAGATAATAGAATGATTTGTGAGCCTATTACGGAGTGTGTCTCCAAAACAAAACAAAAATCAAAGTACTACACTATTGCCTGCATATATATATCTATATATCTATATATCTATATATATACATATATATCTATATCTATACATATATATGCCTGCATATATGTATATATATATACATATGCAAACAGAGAGAGAGAGGGAATTAAAGAGAAAATCTAGAAGATATAGATCTCAAATTATGTAAAATGGAAAGCACCAGACCACATAAAGTATGCACTTTATGAATGTAAAATTCTAGAACCAGACCATGTAAAGTATGCACTTTATGACTGTAAAATTCTAGAAGATGAATATTCATGTACTGCAATAGAATGTAAACAACTGGAACTCTGGTAAGGTTTGCATTGATCTGTACATTTCCTTCAGTGGCACAGCCATTCCCACATTAGCCCATATTTATTATTTCATGAATTGTGCCTCACCATTCACAGTAGCCATGAAATTGATGCAGCCTGATGTTGTCTATCAAGAGCTGAAGGAATAAATCAAACATGGTGCAGGTAAACAATGGAATTTCATTCTTCCACAAAGAAAAATAAAATCATGGCATTTGGAGAAAATGGATAGGATGAAAATTGTTATATTAAGCATAATAACTGAGACAAATATTGCATCTTTTCTCTCATGTACAAATCCAAGGATATAGCTTTTCATGTGTGTATATACATCTGTTGAGGGTAATGGATCATAAAACTAGAAAGGGAATTATGGAAGGGCGAAAGAGACCTATAATGGGGGATAGAATCCATATGACATGAAAGAGCATGGGGTAACCAAGGATAGGAAGGGAGCTGGTAGGAGTCTAGCAGTGGATGTGGGAAGGAAGTAGTGGCAAATTGACAAAAGTATGAATTAAAAAAATCCTTGCATTAAGCTTACATTCTGTGTTAATTTTTAAATATTAATGAAAAGTGTCACGGAGGAGTTCTCTGAGCTGCAAGAGGTCTGGTGGTGAGGAACATGAGAGTGCCCAGGGAAGTGGAGTTGTCAGTCCATGTGCTATTTTCTGTGGACATTACCAGTTGCTGAAAGCCTGAGATGAATCTGAGAATTTGTTTTAAAAATACCTGTAATCTATGCTGGAGGCACCTAGAGGGCTGAGGCAACATGTCTCAAGGACCCAGCAAAGTTCTTCTTGGCACATGCTGGGTGTTCCATCAAAGAATGAGTAAAAGAAAAAGGATGTGTATTTATTCTATAGAAAACATTCCATCCAGATAAAGGTATCAATGCAGTTAATATAGAGATGGGATCGACATTGGCATAGATAAATAAACTGACGTGCCTGGAACATGTGGATGTTTGCCATACCTTTAACTATCTACTGTTGCATTAAAAGTCACCCCAAACTGACAAACTTAAAAAACAAACAAACAAACATTTATTCTGTGTCACAATTTTCACAGGTAAGAAGTGTAAAAATATAGCCAGTCACTTCATGCTAGATAGTGTAGTCAGGATGTCAGCTGTTATTATGTGAAGGCTGAGCTGGGGCTGAAGGACTCATTCCAAAATAACACGCCTACTTCGATGTGAGCGATTGTGTGTTTTGGCAGGAGGCCTTGGTTCTTCTCACGTGGACATCTGTAGAGAGCTTTATGCATTTTCATAGCATAACATCTGATTTCGTCAAAAGTGAGTAGTCCCAGAAAATAAGGTGGAGTTATGGGGACATTTGTGGCTAAGCCTCACAACTGAAATTCCATCACTTCTGTAGTCAACTAGCTGATACCTAGACCAGCCCTGTTGTGTGCCAGAAAGAGCCAAGCAAAGCTGTACAGCAGAGGCCTAAGTCATGGGTCCCACCCTGAAGTTTGTCTAGGTTTGTCTAGGTTGCTGATGGCATTTAGCTAGATGTTGCAATATATGGATACTCCTTGAACACGGTCAAACACGAGCCCATCATTATGATTTTGTACCCTGAGTTCAGCTCTCTGTATTAGCTAAGGATTATTTTAATAATGCAAAAGCTAGAGGAGCTAAGATAGCTTTATCAAAGGGGTTATCCTCTGATGGAGATCCCTTGTGTCATATCTATGCCCTTCTTTCCTGGTCTCTGATGACGAGCTTGACAGTACATACCTGGAAGCCTTTCAAAGACTGACCTTCATACACAGAAAATTGTGTATGAGTTTTGTGTTCCTTTGAAGCAGATTTATGCAGTGACTGATATGGAACCCTGAAATTTCAGTTCACTTGGTTTCAAGTTAAAGAAAAATTACCTGTACCTACTGAAGTTCCTTTCAGGATCAGATTGACTCTAGCCTACCCTTGACCACTGTATACTGTGTGTCCTCCTCCTCTTCCCATATCTGCTTTCCAGACTTCAGTTTCTTCTGTGATCTCTACTCTGCAGAATCACTTGCATATGAATCCTGACTGGGTGTTTGGTTCTGGGCTATCAGACCTCAGAAAAAAGGAGCCTTCTATAGTCACCAGGAAAGCAAAGAAACATCTTCCTTTGTGTTTTGACTTCAGGCCTCTTGTTTTTACAGTGGAAAAAAAATATGGCTGCAACTGATCCAACCCTCTATGTGACAATATGGCCTTCACAACTTAACACTCACAGTTTCTTTACAAATATAAGAATGAGCCCTGTCAAATTTCCCTAAAACAAACAAATAAGCAAAATTATCACGACTAACAACAGAAGATTTTTGTGTCATTTGGGCCTGAATTAGCTCATTTGCCAAACATTAAACCAGTCTCTGATGCCATGTTTTACTGAGCCACAGGAAAACATGGTTAGCTGATGGACCTCATCTCAGAGTACTTCTGTCTGAGGATGGATGGGGTGGCTGTTTGCACAGGGCAGAAGCCTTGCTGTGAGAAGCAGGAGGAAAGGTGCTAAGCAGCAACAATGATGCCCTCTCCGCCTTGCAGCCTCAGCACGTGTAACAACCTTAGTTTAGACATATGAAGAAGAATTCAGAACCTCTACCCCAGCCAGGCACTTGGGTTTTCTTCAAAGTTCTACATCCTTAAAGTTACTTGTGCCCATCATTCCTGTTGCGTTTCTTCATTTCAAAAGTAAAATTTCTCAGAGGGAGGTTCTGATGGACACATCTTCAGTGAGATGGTCAATCATCAGGCCAAATGGGCAGGACCTTCCTTCTGTACAACTAAACACTGTAGGCTCAGCATGCTCTTAATGATATCAGGCCTAGCCAAGGCTGCAAAGTTGTTGATGAGATGACTCTCCTGAGAGATATAATCAGGTATGGCCTCTGTGAGACAACTGGGCCGAGACTCTATCTTTAGCCTTCATTTAGAGTGGTAGTTTCTCCACCAGAGTCTGGAGCTCAGGTTATCTAGCTTCCCTAACATCATTCAATATAAGGGCAATTCTTAGGAAATTGTGAAAGTGGGGTTGAAAACCATGTTTCCTATCATCATAGTTTCAATAGTTTATTCTTGTAATTGAACCAAGCAACACCACCATCATAATAATAAAAACCATAGCCATCAACAGAATACGTTGTCTGAGTCCTCACCATACGTGGTATTCTTTTGAAGTTAACTACTGAATTCAGAAACATTCAATGAACTGTTTAGGTGAGCAGCCCAGATATGGGGGATAGAGCCTCCTGTGATAGTGTTGATCCAGATATGCAGGATGAAGCCTCCTGTGGTAGTGTAGATACAGATATGGGGGATGAAACCTCCTGCGGTAGTGTTGATGTTGTCTGACAGTGGATCACTACCCACAACCTTTAGAGTTCATCTGCCCTCCATGTACAGATGGGCACTGAGTATTCCTCTTCTACTCGTTCTCCTTCCCTGATCTCTCCTCCTCTCTTCTTCCCTCCTGCCTTCTTCTCCCCCATCTCTTTGCCCTCCCCTACCTCACTGATTTTCATGGTGACAGTCTTAGAGATTTTTTTCTTTGCTTTTTTCTTTTAATAACAAAATTCACTAAAAAGAGACCAGAAGAGTTTTCTAGAGAGTGTGTAAAGCTGACAGACTATAGCCTTAGCAGCTCGCTTAATTGAGTTCCAAGGCTTTAAAAGAAATTGGCAATTGAACAATGCTAACAAACAAGAGAAGGGCCTTGGCTTTCCTGACAGCAAAATAAAATGAGGTGACACAGTTCTGTCCAAGGCAGAGCTTTCTGTATTTCTCATGCTGTGCTTGCAGTAATGGCCAAGTTTCCTATTCTTTGTTGCACATGGCCTGTAACAGGGCTGTTTGAGAATCCACAGCCCTTCATTCTTGTCTTTGAGTTATAAAGTCTTGCAGGATAAAATGCCTGCTTCCAGCCTTCCTTTATTGTTACAAAAAATAACAGCATTTCAGAGATGCAAAAAATTGTCCCTGCAAACTGCACTTAAAATCCCCAAGGCCCATATGATGTCCTCCATGATAGTATAAAGTGACCCTTGTACACTGTATTTTAACCATTACTGCACTGAAATCAGCTCTTCAAACTACAACCAATATATGCTCCTTTCTCCTCCTCCACCTTCTTCCCTTTCTTCTTCTTCTTCTTCTTCTTCTTCTTCTTCTTCTTCTTCTTCTTCTTCTTCTTCT
>NW_022196915.1:1639856-1655527 GCF_008632895.1 Mastomys coucha | reverse complement strand
CTCTCTCTCTCCTCTCTCACTGTCTCTCTCCTCTGTGTGTGTGAGTATGTTTTGTGTGTGTGTGTGTGTCTGGATGTGTGTGGTCTGTCTTTCTTTCCCTCTTTTTTCTTTCTTTTTTCTTTTCCCAGAGATTGAACATAATTCTGAATGATTCATTAAAAGGAACCAAAGCTATTCTATGATTTTTCTTTAGTAAGCTTCCATTTTCCTAGTAATTCTTGGTTTTTTAGATGTCTACAGTGGCGTCAAGGTCAATATCTACAAAGTGAGATTGATATGAGAATTGAAACAAGATAAATGTCAAATATCTTTCCTAGTAGCTACTCATTGAATTATTTTTATTAGTAGAACTTTTTTCAATATTAATGCTCAAAGCAAATTTTCTGTATCATGTGCTATCAGAAATTATTTTTCATAAGTAGCTATTATCCTCACAAATGCCTTAAAAATTAATGTATAAAATTGTCCTTTTTGGATTATAGAGAAATACATATTCTTTTTGGAAATTTTTGGAAATAAAAAGAAATTAGAAAGAAAAACAAAGCGTCTACTATCTTACCAACTAGAATCAGTGACTCTCAAATGTCTTAAGGATGTTTTGTTCTAATTATACAACTCTGTATATACTTTACAGAGATGATGTACATTGCAAGCAAATATGATCCTGTTGACAGGTTTACCTTTACACTGTGAGCCATTTCCCAGGACATTGATCATGCATTTTAATAACCTCACTGCTATATATGCTACTTAGAGGATGCATATGATATTATCAAAAATTATTTTGAGTAGGAATTATCCCCAACTTACTTCTAGGGGAGCTGAAGTTAGAAGAAGCCGTGGTGTGCTGACAGTGTATTTTTTGGGGAAAAGATTAGGATTAAAAACCAAGAGTTCCCAGGCCCACATTAATGATGGATGTTCTTTTCTGTGCCCTTGGGCTTCTCTAGAGCTCCAGAGGTATCCTGTAGCACCCTTGCTATCGTGTCCTCTTTCTGAAGGTGCTATAGGCAAAAGTAAGTTGTTTAGCCTAAAGTCCCTAGGATAATATAAGATAGTACCCAGGCTTATAGAACTGGGAAACATTTCATGGCAGGACAGGAGTTGGTGTCAGGAGTGGGGAGGTGTTTTCCTGCCTCAGTGCTCAGTCCTACAGAAAACCCAGGTAGCTTGACCCTTGCTACTGATAATGGTTACCTTTGACTAGGGTACCTGATTTTTGTTCCTCCTTGATTTTAAGTGTATCCCAAACAACCTATGTTAGCAAAACCCTTAACTGTGGGACCTCCTTTCAGATCCTCAATGAAAACAATCCCAGGCACATTTATATGCAGCAATACTCGCTCTGAGCACCTAATCCTTAAACTAATAGAAGGGGTCAGTGGTGATCATCATATTGCTACCATGATAACTGGGATGGTTGCTCAGGAAGCTTGCTCATAACTATTCCACTTACTAGTCCCCATCTCTCTAGATAACCCCAGATGTAACAAACCTGCTCTAATTAGCCTCACTTTATTAATGTGGTAAATCTAGTCTTGGTCCTGAGCAGTTAATACCAGTTTTTCTGTGGTTTCCTATTATATTACAATAAGTACAGATTCTGTGTCCAATGCCCCTGACTTGTTCTATCTTTCCTAGTCTGGCATAATGAGGAGCTATAAGTGCTTTAATAATTGGATAAATAAGCTTTAATGCATTAAGTGAAAAACAAATAAGAGAGTGATAGTACTGAACAAAAGTGTTAATGTTTTTATAGTGACTTCAGTTGCTCAGTAATACAGTTTAAATAGCATGGAGTTTAAGCTTATCTACTAAGAAATGATGAATAAAATATGAAAATAAAAGGTCACCATTTTAAAGGGTAACTGTATCTTCCCTTGCTGCACACTTTCCCCCTGGCAGAAGCTCTCATTTGAGCTAATTGGACAATACGTGGAAATGTGCAGAAAGAACTTCCTTCGAAGTGGAATATCTTTGATTTGTCTATAGCACCACCATGCAACATGGCCATGCTCCAGACAGGAGGTTGAAATTTCATTCTCATTAAACCCAAGCATGAGCTATTTGCTCATCCACTGTAAGGAAGAAAAGCAAGGAGGTAGCTTAACGACAGTGGGGAATGGTTGGGGCAGGGTTATTTCAGAAGAAATCTCAGGAGAGTTCACATCAGAAAGGGTGAACTTCTCTTACAGAATAGTCTATTATCTGAGCTAGAGAGGTTGTTCAGTGGGGTATTCAAAGAAATGGCGGTCTAGTTCAGCCCTGAAGTGTTAGTGACCACAGTAGTCCATGCAGTAACACATTTAATGGTGCTGACTTTGGGAAACTGAGTTGGGACACTGAAACTGTTAGCCAAGGGGAAGAGGGGCTAGTCCCTGGAATACCATCAGGGAGTGGGAGCAGCTGTTCAAGGTGCAATTTAGTTCATAGAAGGCAGAGGCTGTCACATTCACATTACTGCAGGAGGGCATCCCTCCCTCACATGGAAGTCAGCGGCAACCTCCAGATTCTCCCAGCTCTGTTTTTTTCTTTCTTTGCCTTCAGAGAATGTCAGAGAATTCCACATTCCCCTCACTTCTCACAGTGGCCCTGGTATATCTTTCTTACTCAAAAACTGAAGATTGCTTTTTTTTTCAGGCACCAACCCCTTATCTTCAGCTGCCATCCGGGGCTTGGTATTTAAATGTCCTAGTACAGCTTCAAACTCATTGTGCCTTAAAGCAAGCACTTGGGTTCCTGCCCAACAACAGTCCATATCTCTATACATCCTTTACCTAGAAATTTTGTGTTTTATTTGATTCCTTTTTGTTCTTTTTTCCCAATGACTTATTCACATCACCTCTCTTATTCAGTATAGGTTCCCAATGCCATAATGCTAGGGTCATAATTACTGCCTCTTGCGTCCCTGTCCCCTCCTCCAGCCTCTCTGTCAGAAACACAAGTATACACTCTAGTTTCTACCTACTAAATTACTAGCTAGTGAATGGTGTGTTCTACAGTATCAATAACCCACTGAAGCTGACAAATCATGCTGTGATAGCCTGGAAGACAGCTTGGTAGACCCCCTTCTCAGGCAAAAACACATAACCGGCCAAGCCAACAGTGTAGTCCAAAGGCATGGAGTTAAGCTGTCTTTGGCTTTTGTGTGTTTACTCTGGTATAGAGGGAAAATTAATGTTTTCACCAAGAATGGTTTTGAGAGGATCATCATCCCCTCACCACCTCAACTCACTTAAGGGACTCTTCACTGTTGCTCAATTAAAGTCCTACCCAGCTGGAAAGGAAAAGAAGCACTTATTTCAATCCTTGCATAAGAAAATAAATACTGCATTTGAGTTTGTTTTCATATTAACCTTATTACACATTACTGAGACCTGACTTAAAAACATTGTCTCACTATTCCGGGGAGGCTTGAAATACCTCAACAGTGTCCTCTCAGTGCAGGCTGATCACTAAAACTGGATATGTAGAAGGGTTGTATTTTAAAACACTAGTTCCTAGTGTCACACTGCTGCAAATATAGATCTGAGTACCCCAGTTACAGAGGGAGCATCCTGGTACAACTTTTTCAAGAGTTCAAGGAATTCTAATGAGTCCCTCTGTTAGCTGCAGCATTTTAAATGCAATATTCTGAACTATCACTATGAGGAAGACAGAAACCAAAGTCCCTTTCATGTATTAGAGGTCTGATTTGAATAGGGACACTAAGTTCCATGGGAATGAATGTGTTTCTGAGCTGCTCACACTGAGAGAAGATTGTTCTGTGTGGTTTATTCAGATTCTCTGACAAAAAAGACTTAAGTACAAGTATTTGGGTAAGCTCTTTTTGTCTGAAGCCCTGTTGGCTCTCATTGATTCTAGAATTCTGGGTGGTCACAATTTGCAATACCCCATGGTCCTCCCTTCTTAGAGTTAAGAAGTATCTTTAGGTCTAATTAAACTCATTCTCAATCTTTTAAAGTGGATAAAGTTCAACACTAAATCAACATGCAGGAAAGTTTAAGTAGAAACTTTTCAACACGAACAACTTCAAGTGACAACCCTTTGGAAGAAATTAGCACGCTGAGAATGAAGGAAGGAGAAATGTCTATTTTTTCAAAATAATGTTGAGGGGGTGCAACTCTTAGTTCTCCTGAAATGACAGTTACTCCTGTGTGTGTGCCCTTCCTTCCTCTTGATCAAAATGTTTGCATTCTGGAAGGAACATCTGGCTGCAGGATAAGTCAACTCACTAATAAAGGCTCATGGACCTGTTTGAAGAATCCCATTTTTCTTCCTCTTCTGTATTGTGTGTTCAGTATAAGTCATCATGAAAGGAACCCATGACATCATTCTTAAAAATGGAAGAAGGCTCTGGTTTCAGGCCTTCACTGGTTCCACTGCTAAATGTTAACATGCTCGGCCAACGCCACTTGGGTATACTCTTTTTCTTCTCTTCATTTTTTGAAAATTCTTATTTCCTTTGAGATCATAATTGCACCATTTTCTCCATTCCTAGTCTTCCCTCCAAAGCTTCCCATATAGCTCACACACACACACACACACACACACACACACACACACACACACACATTCCCAAATTTGGTTACTCTGTATAATGTTACTTGTGTCTATATTTTATTGTATTACCAATTTGTGTCATTTGCCTGGGGAAAACTATTTTTTCCATTGCTCTCTTTTCTTAGACACCAGTAGTTCTTTGTATAGTGTTGGTGCCTGGTGGTCTTTCCTTCTTTCAGTTTGGCATCTCTTCTGTTGTCCTTGTCCAGATTATATTTAGGCAGTCACGTTGATGAGATTTTAATGGACATAGCTTCAGATATTACTAGGAGACAGAATCTCACAGAAAAATCCATGATCCTCTGGCTCTTTTAATCCTTTTGCTGCTCTTCCAAAATCTTCTCTGAGCCTAAGTTTCAAAAAGGTTTTGCAGCTGCATCTATCCATTGGGACTGAATTCCACAACTCTGCCGTTTGATTGGTTGTAGGTTTTTTGGCAATGGTTTCCATATGTTGTAAAGAGATTTCTTATTGAAGGATGAGAATATAAGTACAAATGTTTAGAATGTACTTAGTTAGGGGTTATGCTGTTTTAGTAAAGTAGTTGTAGATTCTCCTCCAGGACCCATGACTTCATTTACCCTGGGTAGTTGATAGGTTTCTAGTATCAGACATGATTTCCCTCATGTTAGACAGATCTTAGGTCTGACTGAAGAGCTTTTAGTCACAACTAACGTATATGTGCCACTCCTAGTACACATAGGGTTGTCATGTCACATGTCATGCTGGTAATTGTTGTGGTAAATAGACATTGTAGCTTGGTAGGGCTGTTGTTCGTCTCCTTTTTTTGGAAGATTTTATGGTTGCCTCCTGATACTATGAAAGCTAGTCCTCAGGTGCGGGGGGGGGGGGGGGGGGGGGGGGGGGGGGAGGAACTCAGGTCAGTTGAGCCATATATCTGAAGTGTGTTGCATCTTCAACAATAGGGCTTACATCTGTGGGCAACCAAGGACAAGAACAAATCTTTAATTTGGGGGAAGTCTCTTGGACAACAGGTTTTCCATTCTGGTGTTGATAGTTTTATCGTATGGTCTTTGTCTCTTTGAGGAATAATTGTTATCCTAGTTAAGAAATTCCATTTGGCTGTGCGGTGGTGGCACACACCTTTAATACCAGCACTTGGGAGGCAGAGGCAGGCAGATTTCTGAGTTCGAGGCCAGCCTGGTCTACAGAGTGAGTTCCAGGACAGCCAGGGCTACACAGAGAAACTCTGTCTTGAAAAACAAAAGCAAAAACAAAAACAAAAAAGAAAAGAAAAAAAAAGAAATTCCATTTGAACCATATACATTTATTTATACACAGACTTATGTCTATTACAGGTTTGTTTTTTTTGGTAGATAGCTAATAGTCACTTCAGACATCCTCATTGTTATTTTACCCTTGTCCTTTGTAGATACCTCCTTCTACCTTCCTAAACATAGTTTCCTCTTTCCATTTCCTGATTCATGTTCTTTATCCTTAAGCCTTACCCAATCAGTGGAACTTTAGTGTCTTGCTGCCTGATTACTTAAGATGTTCCATAGGAAGGAAATGGTGCACACTCTATCTCAAATTAAACTTCTAACATTTGAGACTCACAAGCTATTTCTGATTCTAGTTAGAGAACTTTCTTCTAGTCATTTACAACATAACATGAGCTAGTTCACTAGCTGTTTCCAGATATGCCTATAGCTGTTATTGTCATCTGAAGCAGGGAGCTAAGGTGACTAGAATCATTTCCTGGATATAGCAATATGATGTAATGCCCCTTGACCATTCAGGAAAGGGCAGGGATTCTACTGCGATGGTTAAAGACTCCTCGCTGAGTGCATGATGTCTTTAGCAATGCAGCCCTATCTCTGTGGGGCAGCTGAGGATAATAACAGTAGTTTATAATTTATAGGAAGTTTTTTGGATAACTTTTACCAATAACTCAAAGGAAGAGTTCCTATGCCTGGTGCTGAGCCACCTGGGACCAAGAAAATTGTTTTCCTAGAAACACTGAGAAATTATCTAAGATTCAGACAATTGCTTGGCTCATAACTTTCTTACCTCACTTAAATACTAAGTACAAGCAAGAATATGTGATAGTTCATGGACTTAACAAACTTCCTCCCGGGTTCCTGGATTCTGCTGAATTTTGAAAGTGTCATTCTCCTTGCACTTGACTTTCTTTTAAAGAGTTTTCAACTGTACAATATCACTTAGTATTGAGAATAAGATGTAACTTGGCTTTTCTTTCTCTAGTCTATTTGCCATATTTATAGCCTTAATAAGGCAAAGTTTCAAAGTGTGACTTGTATACCCTGGAGTTCTGAACCATTGGAAGCAGATGAAATGGTCAGGGAGTCTGGGAGAATGTGGCCAGCCAAATCCAAAGAAAAGAAGGCATCACCTGTGGTGTATCTGCTATATCACACCACCATTATCTCAGAGTCCTTGTTCATTCAGTTATCAAGCACAATCACTGATTTCTAAAGGGTCCACCAATGACCTTTCTTCTCTCAACACTAAGCACTTTTCTTTAGTCAGACCTCCATCCTTCTCACCTGGCCTATAACAGTTTTCCTCCCTCTGATACCTAGAAACCCTGTCTGCTTCTGTAAATTCTCACCTTCAATATAGGCAGAATGTGCTCCAAAGGTGTAAACTTCTCTAAACCTTTTCAAGGATTTTTCCTTCATCCTCGTGCCAATTAGCTGACAGCACTCTTTTGTTAACCCAGATAGAAGTCATAGGTATCTAAGGAGAAGCGCTTCCAGTGCCTAGACAACTTCTATATTCTTCAGTATGTGATAGCAGCTTCAGGCGGCTGCCTCTACTACTATAACCCACATGAAGACCTCAGGTATTGGCATGCTTAATTCTACAAATGGCCCAGCTTTTGTAGGGGCATAGGTATAGAGATTTCCCAACCCTTAAGAGCAGCCAGAATCAGAGCTCTTCTTGTAAGGTGCCTGAGACTCTTATTCCTTCAGGCTTGGTGGCTTTCTAGGATTTTTTTGGCCACCAAGGCTTGGATTTTCTCTTCTCTGGATCACTACTCTCCCAGGCATCTGCCTTCATTTGTTATTCCTTTAAATAGTTATCCTCTTCATGCCATAAACACCTGGGAACCCTCTGGCTGATTTTTTTCCATCTGTTGACCAGCCAGTTGCCATGCTGTTTTCATGGTCTGGGCTTTTGACTGCACGGCTGTAGCCACCACTGGTCCACCACTGTCATCATCATTGGTCCTCCACGGCCACCACTCGTGAGCCACTGTCATCACTGGTGTTACACCATTACTTGTGCTCCATGGCTATCATTGTGAACTGTTATCTGGTCTGCTTTCTTTGTGTTACCAACTTACACCACAGTAACTGAAACCAGTCAAGAAAAGACCGAGTATAATAAGACCTTTAGTGACCTTTGTGATACCAAGGGAGGAAACACAGAGAATGTCTGTCAGCCCATTCAACAAAGAAACTAATTATCTGACTTACACATCTAGTTGCTCATGATAGCAAGCCAGGACACAAAGGAATGTCTGAAAATTTCATGTGTTTTTCCTATACATACTCATAACTCCTTAATATTCATAGCAATCCCTCTACTAGATCATCTGGCCTATTCTCCTCTTTTGCCTTAGATGAAACTGGTTACTGGGTTGTCTTTTCTCCAAGACTGATAAAATGATGAGGACCAATGAGCTAACCCTGGCTGGGCAGCCCTTTCAAGAGCTGAAATTTCTGAAGTCTTCTGAAGTTTTCTCAAACCATTGTTTATGGTAGCTACTGCTGATACAGGGTATCCACTAGTTGTTTGATTAACAGTTATTTTGCTCATGACAGCAAGCCAGTACATTAAGATTCAGTTGAACAGTCAAGTTAGAAACTCCAATTACCCTATCTCCCAGTGCAGTTGCTTATTTATAAGGAAGGAACAACATAAGGAGTGCTTACTATAGGGCTTTGCAAACCTTACCATTAACACTGAGTGATTTTAAAAGTGATTAATAACTGCCCAGTGGCCCAGATGTAGGTTCCTTCCCACATGTCTCAGTTTCAAAGTGACAATGTCACTTTCTGCCATGCCCCTCATAGCTGCATGTCCCCAGATCTCTCTTCTTTCTTTAGGTAAAGAGTTAGCTGTAGGTGGCCTTTATAAATGCCACATTTCTGAAAACTACTCATTTCCACCATTAGCTAAAGTCAGTCAGCTCAGTTCAGAACCTGAAGCAGCCAAAATATCAAGCAAGAAATTATTAAAATGGTTTGTTCTTACATTTATTCCAGATAATAAAATTTATTTTTCACAATAGGGAGAAATATTTTTTATAAAGTAAGCTGATTGATTAAACAAATGGTGAGTCCATTCAAAGAAGATGTAGACAGTGCAGAAGACCTATATATTGTCAGCTCATGCAGTGACAGCCCATGCAGTGCCAGGGTATGAAATGGGAGCACATTAGTGGCAGCACATGCAGCGGGAGCACATGCAGTGAAAGTCCATGCAGTGGCAGTTCATGCAGTGGAAGCACACACAGTGGCAGCACATGCAGTGGAAGCACACACAGTGGCAGCACATGCAGTGGAAGCACATGCAGTGGACATATATGCTGCAATCTCTGCCACTTGAGAGACCGAAGTGGGAGTATTATAAATGTGAGGCCAACCTTGGTGATGAAGACACTGTCTCAAACTTAATTATAAAAGGGCTGGGGACGTATCGCCAAGGTAGAGTGCTTGTCAAGTATGTTAGTGCATTGGATCCTCCCTTGTATCACGTTATCAGCTTTGGCAGGAACTATGAAGCTGATTCTGACTGAGTTTTGTTTGGAACCTCCACCCACAACCATCAGCTCACATTATATTACATGGGATGTCAGGCCTCAAATATGCTACACATGCTTTTCTGTGATGGTTCTGATGAGTACTCTGGTCTCTCTCTGCAGCTTGCCTCTTTGCAGGTATGCAAGACATGGACCTTCCTTGTCTGGCAATTGGTTCTGAATCCTTTGTATTTCAGTTCAGTTTTCTTCCTCCAGAAAGCTTTCCTGGAATGCCTACTCCTTACTTCAATTGACTGATATCACTAGTTGGCTTTTGTATGTTGGTTTATTCCTAAGCTGCCACAGCAGTGGTTGTCAACCTTTCTAATGCTACAACTCTTTAATACAGTTACTCATGTTATGGTGACCCTAAACAATAAAATTAATTTACTTGCTACTTCACAACTATAATTTGGCTAATGTTGTAAAGCAATGGAAATATTTGTGTCTTGGTGGTCTTAGGCAAACCCTATGAAAATGGTTTGGACCCCGTCCAAGGGTGATAAACCACAAATTGAAATTCTACTGTTACCAGTGTCTTATAAAAGTACAATTTTAATGCATAAGGATTAGTCCCAAGGTGCCATGAGACTGAAAAAAGAGGGACAGATAAACCTGGGATTTCAAAGAAATTTGCATTTTGGATCATAAAAGGTGTGTGCTTACGGGTTAGAGGAAAAAGTGATGTCATCCTGGCTGAAATGTATCTAGCTCATCTTTAGATGACATCATTGTCACACATGTCCCAGAAGCAAGGCTTCAGCCACCACTGTAATGACTTTTATCTATTTATAGTTTGTTAAGAAACTACATGGAAAAAGTGGATAACCTTGCAGCTATCTTGGTGATTATGGCTCAAGGCAGCTCTAGTCACATCAAAGTAAACTCCCATGTAGGTCATCTCCTTCCCTATCTCTATATACCATTAAATCTAGTAGAGTTGAATCCCATGAAAGGGAATGATTGCAATACAATATAGCAATCACAATGCCAGGGGTAGCAAAAGTTTACCGAGTATCTATTGAACTCTTTCCTACATGTAATGTTGACATTATCTACATAGTGGCAACATTACTTGAGGGGATTTGATCAGTAGTATGTCTTTGAGAATACCAAGTTATGGAGATCCTATAACTGCCTCAAGGCCACTGAACTGGCAGTGAGTAGTTAAAGAGAGAGGTAGTAAAGATGGTTAATTTTATAGCTATATATATCGCAATGTTCAAGGCACACTTAAATAGAAATGCACCTGAATGTCACCATCTTGAATATTTGACAAAATGCTGACAGCAAGAGTTCTAGGCAGAGACCTTTCCTAAAGTAGAAGCCATCAGCACCCTAAGTTTCTCCTTTTTAATACCAGGCTGAGAGTGCAATCTTGGAACCTCTGGTTGCTAGGGCTTCCTGTCCCATGAAGTAACTGTTGTACTTGTAGGGACTTTACAGCTTAGGATAAAGACCAGGGCCTTGAGCATTGTGCTGGTCGCCCTAGGCAGTATGTTAGTAGAAGCCAATTACATTCCCTTCATATTAGAAAATGACTTTCATTATCTCTCCTGAACCTCACTGTAGTGGAATAGCATTGAATTTCATTCACATTATCTAATATCTGCATATATCTACTCAAAGATGTCTGGCCTCTCCTTATAAAGTAAGGTATGCTTTCTCAGCCCTATTTTATAATTAAGGAAACTAGCACTGACAGTGTCCAATGTCACACAACTGCCTATGATTTGGACTGGGGACTTGACTCTAAACACTTGGCTCCAGAGTCAATGCTCAGTCCCTGAAGCACCACCCCAGTGCAGAAACCCCAGACTACAAGAGTCAGAGCACATGCCTTAGAGTTACCAGGTCCAGTTGCAAACTTGTACTCCTCCAGTTCCAATATTAACTTAGAGAGCTTTTCATCAATCTGTATTTCTCTGATGCACTAATATCTAACATGGAACACTGATGTACACCCTACAAGGTGTCACAGTGGAGACAGTTTATTCTGCATTTTGCCAGAAATAGGATTTGTCCCTAAAAACTTCAAGGAACAATCCCTTGGCCACATGTCATGTGTTTCCTGCAGTTTCCATTTCTCTGCTGAGTTTGGATTTTGGACTCCCCAAAGGGAATGGCTGGGGAATGGGAGAAGGAAAGAATTTTTTTTAACCATTTCCACCTCTGTTTCTTTCTCCTCATACTCATCTAGATGCACTTCAGACCTAGTTGTTACAGACTGTGGGCCTGGGAAGACAAACCCTGCTTTTACCAGCAGTTTCCACAGCAGAATCTTACACAGTACTTGACACATGGATATTTAGCACATGAATGAATAAACTTGGAAACCATGTTGGGCTACTAAAAAGCAGTATATACCACTACATTTCAGTAGAGCAAGGCCTGCACTCTGTGTATTTTCATAGCTCCCCAAAATGCTAATAATAAAGGTTCTATGTGTGCGACTTGGAAGAATGAATGAATAAACAACACTTTTCTAGAACTCCAGGCAAAAGCCCCTGCCTCTTCCCTGCTTAGATTCCATGTCTTCACCTCCCACAGGCTTCATCACTGTAGTTACTCATGTTGAAAACTAAGATGACACTCCTGTCTTAGAAACACTCTAGTCTCCCACTGCTATTTTTAAAAGGGTCATGTCCAATTGTGGGTATGGATCCATGTGAGGAACAGCAGGGCTTTATTATTTGTGTACTGTGGAATGATTCCAACATTTATGGTTCATTTCTTCTCTTTCTCTCTTCATTGAGTTTTCTGCTCCCAAGCTAGATAATGTCCTGACATGTTCAGAAAAAAAAATCAGTTAATCTGTAGGCAGGTTTAGTGTCTAGTTCTCTCTCTCTCTCTCTCTCTCTCTCTCTCTCTCTCTCTCTCTCTCTCTCTCTCTCTCTCTCTCTTTCTTTCTCTTAGACATTATTCCCTGACCCTAATTATATCCAGCCAAAGTTGTGCAAAGCACTGGGAAGGATGCAAACAGAATTAATTTTATGTAGTCCTCTCTTTCATTTCTGTGGTATCTGTGTTAAGAAAATGAAAAGATAAGGAACAAAACCTATGCTGGACATTGTGAACTCAGGTATGTCTCAGTAGGGAGGGAACCTTGACCAGGAAGCTGTGAGATCCCTTTAAAGCAATATCTTTTGACTCTAATCTGAAACTCTGTCTTTGCCTTTGTCTTTCTGTTTCTGTCTCTGTCTTTGTCTGTGTCTGTCTGTCTCTATCCCTCCCCACTTTTTTACCCCAACATTTCTCTCTTCTGTTCCCTTTCCCTCTCCTAATTCTTTCTGGGAAATCACCATTCTACTGTGAATAGGCAAAAGTACTGAGAGGCAGAGCTTCCTGGAGTTTCATAAATGGCTACTGATCTTCTTCCGTGAAGCTTCATGATGTTTCCAGCCCCAAACAGTATGCTTGCACAGCTTCCGATGTCTGAGAGAGGTCATCAGCGCATCATTTTAATCTGGTAAGAGTTATGGCAATTTGTTACACAATGCCAGTTAACTAACATAGCTTGGTGCTTACTGCAAGGCAGAAGCCAAGTGACCAAGGAAACAGTCATTTGTCAGCTAGAACTTCAGCATACTTGACACATTCCTTACCTCCATGAGCCTGAATTTTCTCCAAAAATACAAACATCACCTCACTATACCCATCACAGACAGAGAGGATTAAATTTGGATAGATGAATCCATACATTCCACATGGGGGTTGCCTTGTATTTCAGTGTTCTATCACTCAGGAATAGTCTAAGAAATGACCAAGATTAATCTAAGTATTAACAAACTGCCTTCTCTCTGCATCTGGAGTGCAGATAGGAATCTAGTGAGGAGCATAACACAGAAATTATGAATAAAAGTATGGAAAGTCCTCAAAATTATAAAATAAATGTTATGTGAGTTAAAAGTAGAACCTCCAGAAGCTCAAGAAATACTACGATTGGGAAACAGTCTAAGCCTCCATCAAGGGACTGATAAAGCCCATCCCCCACTCCCATACCTACCCCCACCCCTGGGCCCTGCACATGCTCCTTGTGCATGTACACACAGAGAGTGATGTTCAGCTATGAAGAAGAATATAATCTTGTCAGTTGGATTTCACCAAGTTGAGAATAAATGGAGATTTCCAAGAGGCAGGATGCTGCTGAGGAGTGGAAAAGCTTATGAACAGAGAAAAGGCATCAGTGACCCCTCCATGCTGGTCTTGGACATGAAAGTTTCCTACTGACTACATTCCTAATCAGAACTCAAGACTCTGCCATGGTTGCTGGCTTTGCAGGCCAATTCTTTCAAGCTTCTACTTTCATGCAAACATTTTTGGGCTACTCTCTCTGGCTTCTCAAACTGGAACTCCAGATAGGGGAGTTTGCTAAATTTCTAGAGGTTTGTTGCAGTTCTCATGGAAGTGAGTCCTCACCAATCAGCAAGTGGGCAGAGGAACATACCTCTTGTCCCAATAGTCCTTAGCCATGGGATCCATGGAGGCTACACAAAGTTGTGCTAGCTCCAGAGAGATGCTCCTCACTGTGGATCAATATATTCTCCTTTGCCATTTTGTGAATGGTCTCAGTATTATGGATGTATTTTTTAAATTAATTTGTTTATTCACTTTATATCCCAATATCAGCCCCTCTCTTCCAGTATCCCCTCACAGAGATTCCTCCCGCTACCCCTCCCGTTCTCCTCTGAGAAGTGGGAGGTGCCTCCTGGATATCACCCAGCCTGAGACATCAAGTCACTGCACACCCTCTCCCAACTGAGGCCAGACAATCTAGCCCAGTGAGGAGAATGCAATCCGCAGGCAGGCACCAGATTCAGCAACAGCCCCTGCTCCAGTTGTTGGAGGACCCACATAAAGACCAAGCTGCACAACTGCTATCAATGCATATAGGTCAGGGAGCTAGGTCTAGCCCATGCTTGCTCTTTGGTTAGTGGTTCAGTCTCTCAGAGCCACCTATGATTCTAGTTAGTTGACTTTGTTGGTCATCCTGTCGAGTCCCTTTTGTGGAGGTATTCTTGACAGCATTTGTCATGATATTTGGATACATGATTCCCTTGTGTAATTATTTCTACAGATGAGCTAAGTGCCCTGCTCATCAGTTCCTGTCATTAGCTTTCTGGATGAGAACACTTAAGACCTACTCACTGGATAAATATAAAGCAGAGAGTTCATTGTCATTAACATTGTGCTGTGCTACAGATCCTGAGAACTTTGTTACCTCATATCTGAATGAATGCATGTGCCATTAGCACACAGCTCTCTGATTTCCAAGCCTTCAGTCACTTGTAGCAGCTGCTCTGTGCTCTCTTTCTATGGTTCAGCCTATTTAGTGTGTGCACTTCTGTGAGAAGAGAATACACTATTTGTTTTCCTATTCCTTGCCTGTTTCATTTACTACAATTTCCTCTCAGATAATCCATGCTACAAATGTACGTATAGCCCTTGTTAGCCAGGTTGAACAGCTCACGGCATGTATGCCTTTGCATGTATCATATGCTCACGCACATGTGTCGAAAGCCATGTGGGCCGTTTCCTTGTTTGGGCTGTCTGAGGTAGATAGATCTGCCATGAAGAGAGCAGTATGGATGTCTTTTGGACTTTTCCTTTCTTCTAGATGTATGCTCACCAATTGAGTTACATAGTAGGTCTATTTTTAGATTTCAAAAAGTATTAAAATTTCCTTACATAATGACAGCATTGGTTTACATACGACAGTTTTCACTCCCTTTGCTCTGCATCCTCGCCAGTGCTTCTTGTGTTTTACCTGTAAGTCATCGCAACTAAGGTGTGGCATGATAGGATCAGCATGGATCTAATCCACCTTTCCTTGACAATTGAGGATGCTAGACATTTCTTTATGCATGCTGTTTTTTTTTAATTTCAAACAATTTTGAGTCCTTTGTCTGCCTTTTCATCAGGCCTTTAGTTTTGCTATTGATTTATATGGTTTTTGTATGATTAAGATTTTAGCTGTCATCTGATAAATGATATGTGAGTCTTTCCAGATCTCCAAGGCTGTCCTTGGATGTTGCTGGCTTTGTTGACTCTTTTCTGGTCCCACTAAAGTTTTCACATTTTCACTTTGTCATAGAAGCAACAGTTACTCCATCTGATGCCTGCACTGCTTCTCTCAGGCTTCTTGAAGGTTGAACTTTTGTTGCTTTAATGTAGATAAATTCACACAGTATCATCTTCAGGTATCACAGAATGTGGGACTTCCTAAACATACAGGAAATACCTGTTGAATAGGACATTCTGTGCACAATTGGACGGAACAATATGCATGTTTTAAAACAGCTTATTGCAATAGCTG
>NW_022196915.1:1607568-1637072 GCF_008632895.1 Mastomys coucha | reverse complement strand
TCTTCTTCTTCTTCTTCTTTCTATTAATCATTTTATTTGTTTACATTTCAAAGGATACCTCCATTCCTAATTATCCCTCCACAAACACCTTATCCCATGCTTCCTCTCCCCCCTCCTCTTTGCATCTATGAAGGTGCTTCTCCATCTACTCACTCTTCCCATTTGCTGGGGCATCAAGCCTTCATAGGACCAAGGGCTTCCTCTCCCATTAATGTCATGTAAGGCCATCCTCTGCTACATATGTATCTACAGCCATGGATCCCTCCATACATACTCTCTGGTTGTTGGTTTAGTCTCTGGGAGCTCTGGGTGGTCCAGTTAATTGATACTGTTCTTCCTATGGGGTTGCAATCCCCTTTAGCTCCTTCAGTCCTTCCCCTAGCTCTCCATTGAGATCCCTGGGCTCAGTCTAATAGTTGGCTGTACCTGAATCTATATTGGTCAGGTGCTGGTAGAACTTTTCAGGGAACAGCCATACCAGGCTCCTGTCACCAAGCACTTCTTAGCATCAGCAATAGTGTCTGGGTTTGGTGTCAGCAAACAGGATGGATAACGAGGTGGGGTGGTCTCTGGATGTCCTTTTCTTCAGTCTCTGTTCCATCCTTTGTTCCTTTCTTTCCATTGGACAGCAATATTTCTGGGTTAACAATTTTGAGATGCCATAGTCTTAAGCCCATCTAGGTACCATTCTTTAGAATTCATCCTTGCATTAGAATTCATCAACTGTGTAATTTCTACATCTAGCCAGAGAATTTATTGTCTTGCCATTTTTCCAAATGATTACTTGGCATACCTAATGGGATACCCACTTTTGTGTAAGCCAAGCTATTCAGATCCACAGTGCCAAAATGCAACTTCATCTACTTGGCAACAATGTCATCTAACTTCTGGCAAAGTGCTGGGTTACAAGTCCTATTACAACAGAGACAACTTCTGGTAAAGTAGGCAACAACGGAAAAGAAGAGCCTAATTTGTACTGTTGATAAACTACTGACTGAAAACCAAATCGTGCCTGTTGCCTATTTTTGTCAATGAGATTTTATTGGGATGTATCTAGGGTGACATTTGAATCATAATGGTAGATTTTAGAGAGAAGACTTCATTGTATTTCCAAACTGTGTAGCCTGTAGAGAAAAGGTCATCCAACATCTCCTCCAGAGGAAAGAGAATGCAGTTCCTGGAAATAGAGCTGCCCATCATAGGTCCAGAGTAAAGACAGGATTTCCACTTTTAGTTGTGAGCTCTTCATTTTAGGATCAAGACCAACATCACTTATTCATATATTTTCAAGAAGATGAAAGAATTCAGAGTAATCTCTACCTCTATATAAGAGACAGAAGAAGATACATTTTTGAGCAAATATGGTATTTGCTATTTCAGAAAAATCTTTACAATATTAATGGGAAGAATAATATTGAGCTTTCTTGTTGTTTTGTAAATTTATTCCATGTTTTTCTGGGTCTTGATTTGAACTGCTCATGATATGAATGGGAAGACAGAGGAGAGGCAACACCTTCCCCTCTGTGATCAGTGTCTTTTAGGTCATAGTTCAGCACAAGAAGTCCAGAGGTCCACGTGCTAGGGTGGAAGGAAGATACCAGCTGGGTACTAATGACTCAGACTGGGAAGTTTCTCTGTGTGCCTTTCTCTTTCCAAGTTACAGTTGTCTATGTCACACTTCTCAAAGCTATTCTCTTTTCCTATGGACCACCTTGGTGTGAACTTCAAACCATCACTTATTGTTGCT
This sequence comes from Mastomys coucha, assembly GCF_008632895.1. Taxonomy (NCBI): domain Eukaryota; kingdom Metazoa; phylum Chordata; class Mammalia; order Rodentia; family Muridae; genus Mastomys; species Mastomys coucha. The sequence goes on along the minus strand of NW_022196915.1, from coordinate 1,635,325 downwards.
TTTGGTAAGCAGGCCTTCTCAAAAGGGATTCTCAATTATTCATTGGGAGCAATGGCATCTGTCCAGTAGGGAATTCACAGTGTCTTACCACAGCGTCACATAGTTAAGCAATCTGAAGTCTTGAATACCTAATACAATTCCCTTATAGAATCTAAGAAAAACAGTGGCATGTTTTCCAGTTATCACACAGAGAAGCATCAAAGTTGAGTCATTAGCTTCTGGCTGGAGTCTTCCTTCAATTCCAGCTTGTGGAATTCTTCCTGTGCTGAACTACGACCTCAGAGACACAGATCACAGAGGGGAAGGTGTTGCCTCTGTCTTCTCATTCATATCATGGACAGTTCAAATCAAGACCCAAAAAAACATGGAATTTACAAAACCACAAGAATTGTGTGTGTGTGTGTGTGTGTGTGTGTGTGTGTGTGTGTGTGTGTGTGTAAGCTCTAATTTGTTGAATTTACCTTGTACAACATGGTCTTATGCCAGTCTAAACTAAACACCATGATCTTTTGTCTATAAAATAGTCCGTTCTAATCAACAGAAACAAAGACAAGAGACTAAAATGACCAATGTCTCCCCCTAGGCACTACCAGCATTAACTTGTCAGAACAGAAGAGTAGCCCTCCAGACGAGTATCTTGCCGTTCAGCCGAAAAGGAGAACAAGGATTAGGATAACTGAACATGGTCAAGATATAACTATGGAAGCCCTTTGCAATCCTCAGAAAGACTTTTAGCTTCTCAGCCAAGATAAGTTGAACTTCCAGTAGATATTTGACAAGGTAAGGGCAGAACAGGTACACAGACCACTCAAATCAACTGGGATTCTGTTAAATATACTACAATGCAGAGCATAGCTAAAATACTTTTCAGTCTCAAATGTGAATACACTGAGGTTGAAAAATACTATGCAAGATCATGTTTCTTCAGGGACATAAATAAAAAAAGAAGTGGAAAAATATATAAATGCAAATAAGATTTCTTAGGGATTTGCTGAAATGGCTTCATTTAATTATTATTCAAAGTTGGTAATAAAATAATGTCTTCTCATCTTTAGATCAGATGTTTTACCATCTTGCCTGAGCCCTTCCACTGTTCCCTGAGACTTGTTAAAATGCTTCCTTGTAAAGCACTCTGAGTTTTCAAGGTGTTATTGAGGATTGCAAATGCTCTATACACATTGCCTTGTAGTACAAGAACTTCCTTAAAACAAACTCAGGATGCCAGCCATGATGTTCAAGGTACTGTGAATAATGCTGTGCCAAGTAATGGCTCTTTGAGAGAGTGATTGGGGTATTAAAAATGACTATAACTAATCTATGAGTCTTTGAGATTGGTAAACCAGAGGAAATGCCATTGATGCTATGCCCAAGTCTCCCTCACCTATGAAGGGGGGCATGTCATCACACCTCTGCTGGTAAATATAGATTGCTGCAGCTTCTGGCTGTTGTAGAACAGTATGGGAAAAGAGCTTTTTGCCAGTGAGGTCATGGTGCATGTACATCCTGCTCTACTGAGCAGACAAAGGTCATGATTTCCTCCTTTCCCTTTAGAAGATTAGTTCTGTGTCATGCCTCATATTCTAGGATGGAAGACACTTCAGTCAAGATTACATCTCTACTTACATTTTTGCTCTTTCCTGATTCTGCTTCCTACATTTTCTTTCTGAGAGACACTCCTAACCAACTAATTTCATTAAACTTCCTGCTGTGCACTCTGAGTCTATGGAAGATAACTCACAAATTCATGGAGTGCACAGATACAAATGCTATGTATGTGCTTGTGAGACCATACAATGGTCCTTGTATTTCACCTCCATCTCCATGGTAGATTCAGAAAGCAAGAAGAGGAACAGGGACAGTCAGAGCTCACAAAAGTGTAGAAAGAGGTGACATCATGTCCTTCCTGATGATCAAAAGAAGGGTACTAAACCATTTGAGCTGTATGGACTTCTACCCAGTGGGAGGAATTTATCTCATTGGCCTGAAGCTGGACTCCCAGGTAAGCAAGGTGCTGTCAGAATCCAAGGGTACATCACAGTTAATGGGAAAGAATTTTCTTTCCTTCAACATTCTTGTTCAGTTTATACACTTCGTATGGTCAGTACAAAACAGTCTAATTTTTGTCCCTTAATCAGACCATTAATTGTGTCTTACACGAATAAAAATAATTAGAGATGTCTCCTTCTGTACATGACTCAGAGAAATATCTTTGCTTATTGGTCATGTTCAGACCACAAAAATAGATGTGAGTCCTTTTACAGTATAATTTTGTAAGTAGTCCTTAGTAAATTTAGAATGTTACTGGGAGACTAAAATTTTAAGTCCATAGTCATCGAGTTAAAGGGGAATTTGGGTTTTCTATGTGATCTGAGATCACACTTCCAACTTTAGATATAATTGGTTTGAAAGTGAACCTAGTCAATCTCGTCTCGATGCTGTGGGCCTTTCTTTATACTAAACACAAAGGAGTAAACAAAAGCCCTCTCCCCTCAATGCTTTCTTTCTAATAAACATATTATGCTATGGTACCAGCTATTCATATATAAGAGAAAAAATATCAGAATATTCCTCTCAGCAATGAGGAGGACAGAGTTTTCTTAAGACACAGTTTAATTTAGTGAACTGGCAATGTTTCTTGGATGATGTCAATAGCTAGGTGAGACTGAAATGAAGTAAAGGAGCAAGATGGAGATGCTCAGTGAAGAGTTTTCAGGTGAAATCAACTAGCTCCAGAGAGAGAGAGAGAGAGAAAGAGAGAGAGAGAGAGAGAGAGAGAGAGAGAGAGAGAGAGAGAGAGAGAGAGAGAGCTCTCTTCCTACTGTAACAACATAATATGGCCTCTAGTCATTATCTGGTGATTCCTTGGGATTAAAACTGTGACCAGCTGAGAATCACTGCTCTGAATCAAAGTGGCTACAGTGGATGCATTGGCTAATTTTACATCAACCTAACATACACCAACCTCTTCCTTTGGGAAGAGGAACCTCAATTTAGAAAATACTGCCATCAGATTGGCCTGTGGGCAAGTCTATAGTGTATTTTCTTGATAATAATTGATGTAGAATTGACCAGCCCAACGGGCACAGTGGTACCCCTGGACAGATGGTCCTGGGTGGTATGAGAAAGACTAAATAAGCCATGAAGAAGCACAAGCCAGTAAATGGCATCTCTTCTTGCTTTCTGCTTCCATTCCTGCTGAGACTTCATTCAGTAATGGAGTGTTATTTAGGAGTTATAAGATAAAATAAACCTTCTCTCCCCAGGTTCATTTTGGTCATGATATTTTATCACAGCAAAAGAAAATTCTAACAAAAACAGTGGCCTTGGTGCTAACTGTAAGTATGTGAACTTGGGAAAATGATCGAGCCTCTCAGAGTTCCATGGCTTCGTGGGTCAGGGACTAAGTTTTGAGTCTTGATCATGGATATCAGATTCTGTTAACACAAGTTAGAAACTACAACTTAATTATCCAAGGCTGTCTTAATGGACAATTTACTTCTACTGAATTTCAAATGGCTAATGATTTCAAAACAACCTATTAATATTAACGTAAAGTTAGTTTTTCTTCTAGCAATGCACCATAATAACCATAAAATTTGACTGACTTCTCCTAATCTTGACAATAATTTTAATAGACACAATGTGCTACCAGGTTCCCTAAGATTCCAAATGAGTTCTTGTGCTTTTGTGTTTTTAAAGGGCAGTTGGGAGTGCAGACTCCTACTGTATGTACATGGTTTCTCTGAGGGCCTTTTTTGTTGGGCCATATGATTCCCCAGAGTGAGGCTTTCAGTTGGCATCAGGAAGTTGTTTGCACTGCTGGGGATGGTGTCACTATGCCACATCTGTTTCTGTGTACAATTAGAGCTGTGATATACAGAGATCCCCTTGTCACAGCAGTGACAGGCAGATCTGGTAGCCAGCTTCTCCAAATGAGCGCACATAATTTCCAAAGTACTTTAAAGCCACTTTTTCTTGACCCTTGCATGGTCTACTTCTTCACCCTTAACATCATGTCAAGGCTTTGCAGAGACATATGTTCTGGGGCTGACATGATGTATCTTCACAGCTCCCGGCAGAGTGGAGTCTGGACTGAAGCCTTGAGCTATTCTCTCAAGTTGAGTTTTACCACCACAGAGTCTGGACATAAGATATAGGAGATGTGGGCCAACATGCAGTTATAAGCAAATTATTATGGCATATTTAGAAAAATATGAAAAACTAGTAAGTCAAATGATATTCCATTCTTTGATATGAATGTTATAAGATGACTGATCTCTCTTCCTCCTCCTCTCTTTCCCTCCCTCTCTTTTTCCCTCCCTCCCCACCACGTGTGTGTATGTGTGTGTGTGTGGGGTATATGTCCCCTCTATTTGAATGACATATATTAAATGCAGGGTTTGTACTTTATTAAATTTTAGATGCTTTTTATTAAATAAAAAAGTTAAATCAATTTTCTATTTTTATCCTTGCATTCTAGCTTCTGTAGACTTGGCTCATGCCAGCACCTTTTAAGGAATGCAGAGTAAGGTAGAATGAAGCTTCCACTTTGGGGTTTTCCCAAGTTCTAGGAGACAAGGGATTTCCTTCCTGGTCTTATTCAGCAAACAGTATTTGATGATAAATCCTGAATTGATTTGTGGCATTGATTACTTTCAATTAAGCACTTTATATACAGAGCAGTCCCTGGGATGCTGGACCTGGTGGCTTTGACAGAAGCAACTTTGAAATGACTTTCATTATTCTTCTTCCAATAAGCAATTGAGCCTTAGAAGACAGCAGCTATGTGGAACCCTGGAAGGAAGACCCCAAATCCATCAAGCATATTGGACCAGGAAGAACTCTTCCTGTAAAGGTGGTTTCACAAGAAAATAGAATATATTTGTAGCTTAAGGCATAGCATACTTTAGTGTTTTTGTGTCTAGTTACTAGAAATTCTAAATTTTTCGTTGGCCAAAGTAATAGGAAAAATTTTCATGTTTACTGTTTTAGTCAACAAGCATTTAAATCTTTAATTTTTAAGTAACTTAAATTTTTGTTAATCTTAATGATAGTTAAAAATGGCAATAGACAGGATAATCAATGCAGGATAGATGGATAGTCGATGGTGCCTATCCTTCAGACATTCATGCAGTAGTGAGGACTAACTCCATGGCTAGTTTCCATGGTGCTAGGTATATACTGTACCATAAGTGACAACATTAAATATGATTTGTGTTAGAGAGGGTGGTCAGATACTATGGAATGACAAAATACACACAATAATAATAATAATAATAATAATAATAATAATAATAATAATTTAAAAGAGACTGTCCATCATAGTTGAGTTCTTAATGGCCTCATCATCTCCATCTCTCCATAGACATCTTCCATTCACCCCAAGTTCACAGACAGAGATGTCTAGCCTGCAAACATGAAGGAGACACACCTTGTTCAAACTCTATATTGAAATTCTCCCACAACTTCCCTGACAAGATCTTAGCTTCACCATGCACTCTAACATTCATTATAATTTTCTTTGTGTGGCTTCCCCAATCTTATATTCCATTCTTCCCCAATGAAATGTGACAATCACATTCTTGACTATTTAAGAGAATCAATAACACTTTTCTACAATCTGTGGATACAATTTACATATTTAAAAATTCCTCTCAGTATCTCTCCAGCTTATGATTCCAGGATTTTCCTGCCTCATATGCAACATCTACACTTCCAGTCCAGTTCAATATTGATGCACACTTCAGAGTTTTTCTGGCTTACTGACTTTTCTGTTACTAACTTATCTGCCCATTCTCCCATTGCTTTTATTATTCTGCCTGATTCATCCTGTAGATTATTCACTTTCTTATCTTCTAAGTCCCAATACGAACCCTTTAGTGAAAAATACAAATGCATACACACTAAGATACTTTAGTACTTCATAAATACCTTTTTCATTTTCATTTTTAGGCATTTTTAAGCATCTGTGTCTTAGTTAGGGTTTTATTACTGTGAACAGACACTATGACCATGGCAACTCTTACCATGACAAAATTTTATTGGGCCTGGCTTACAGGTTCAGAGGTTCAGTCCATTATCATCAAGGCAGGAGCACGGCAGCATCCAAGCAGGCATGGTACAGGAGGAGCAGAGAGTTCTACATCATCATCTGAAGGCCACTAGGAAAAGACTGGCTTCCAAACCGCAAGGATGAGGATCAGAAAGCCTATGTCCACAGTGATACACTTCCTCTAACAAGGCCAGACCTCCTAATAGTGCCAAGCATATTCAAAGTTTTGGTTATTGGTAGATGGAAATGCAACACATGGTCAATAGTTTATGGTAATGAAATGATAATGTTGAACTGAGGAAGGACAATGTTCCCAATCAACAGCAATGTAGGAGGAGAGAAGATTGGTCTGATGTGGATCAAGAAAGAGTTAATCTGGGTTCTAGTTGAGGGTGTGGATTGAAGGGAAGAACATAGAGAGAGAAAACTGGCTCTTCTAGTGCCCTTGTTGTGAGAGGGTCCTTCTTTGCTTAAGTGCTTCCTTGGCTCTTAACATACAGTGCATGGGCCTGTCCTACTCAATAACCTGTGTCACAATACTCCATCTTCTTCTGACCAAGCCAGTCAGCTGCTTCCCCTACTTAAACAGTGTGGTATAAGGACAGTGGCTCATACAAGCACCATATTGTCCACATATGACTGTTGTATTTTTTTCTTCTTGACATATGATCTTAAATTTTATTGTACATCTGTCCGTAGGCCAAGCTGCATTGCTAGCATGAGTAGAATGAAGGCAACTGCCTTGAGAAAGATTAACATGGAGTATGATTGTATTTATGTAATACTCAGCCTCCAGGAACTGGAAAAACCTTAAGGAGGTCTCACCATAGCTGTGTGGGTATCACATGGTGTGGGTACACCTTGCTGGAGAGGCAGTCTATGTGGGAGTCTCCTCATGCAGCATAGCACACAGGCCCACACTGGAAAGGATGTTTTTGGTAGAGTCTTCTAACAGCATAACACCAGGCCCACACTTAAGGTCTTGAAAAATAGCACATGGCCCATGCAAGAGGGAGTACTTGTGTGAGTATCCTGACACAATACTCCAGCCAAGCCCCTGTTGGAGCATTGTCTGTGTAGGAGGCTTCTGACACAGCACACCACCCAGGCCCACACTGAAGTGGGTATCTGTGTGGGTGTCTGACAGAATCTACCACCCAAGTTTATGCTGGAGGGATATCTGTGTGGGAGTATCCTGACAAGACATACTATCCAGACAGGGCTGAAGGAGGTATCAGGTGGGTATCCTCACAGAGTGCACCACTCAGGCCCACACTGGAGAAAGTGTCTGTGGGGGGAAACCCTGACAGAAAGCACTTCTGAGGCCCATGTTGGACAGACATGCTGACACAACACTCCACACAGGACCATGCTGGATCTGTTATCTATGTGAATATTCTGACAGAACAAACTACCAGGCCCATATTGGAGGGAATGTCTGTGTGGAGTATCCTGAGAGAACATACCACCCAGGCAGGTATCTGTGTGGGTATTCCGACAGTACATCATTCAGTTTCATGATTTGGTGTCACTATAGTGTAGAAATTTAATCAAACCAGGATACTTCATAAAAAAAATGCCAGAAAGCAAAGAGATCCACTAACACTTAAGATAAAAGAGGTTTTACAAGAGTTCACAAAATAAACACCTATCCCCAAGGAATGAGGCTTCCTGGGGACATCTCCAGGAGAATGGATATCTCCCACCCCTCCTGCAAGTCATAGGTGTGTTATCCTAACCGGGATGAGAAAAATCAATATGAACTGAAGAACAATGAACGAGATAAAGTACAACCGGCTCTGTGTTTTAATTGGTAACTAGCCCCCCATTGTAAGCTGTAAAACCCTGTATAAAAACTGAAGTGCTTTGTTTCCCTGGGGTCACTCTGGTCTTGATTACAGAGCTGACCCTGGCATACCAGTTTTAAAATAAAAGTCAACCTCGTGTTATTACAGCAGCCTCCTTGATTCCACGCTAGTGGGGTTCCCACACTAGTTATTACAGTAGCCCTCTGTTTATATGCTTGCTAACTAACTCTCTGGGAGGGAACTGATCTCAGAACATAGAACTACCTCAAGGACTGATGTCCCAGCAATAAGCTATGCAAATGAGACTTCATTAGCCAACAAAATATAGGACACAGACCATGCTATTGTCTTTTGACAGCTTCTGGTCTGCAAACTTAAACAGAGGCTTGTGTTTGAAGATCATCAAACCTGTTTGGGGAATACCTACCTTAAAAGAAGCTTTGGAGACAATGGCACAATTCTCTTGTTTTTCAGCAGAGGAAACTAAGGTGTGGGAAGTCCTGTGGCTTCCCTAGGGCTTCCTGTGTCCCTTAAGGACTGAAACCCCATCCTATAATGTAAGGAGGGCTCTTCCCTCATGCCCTTGGGTTCTTACAATGAAATGTGATTGGCCAGAAAGGTTCCTTTTCAGATCCTTCAAACACCCCCAGTGGGTGGAGAAAACATTAGTACAAAAGGAGGAAATCAACCCCATAATTAAATACTGAACTGACTCCAGACCAACTAGCAGGAATATTGTGCTGGCTTCCCTAAGCATGACAGAGGGAGGAAGGGGAGCCTGCTTCAGCCAGTTACAGTTCACACACAGGCATAGAGCAAGAATGGTATGTCCGCAGTCCCTTACTGAAGATGCAAACATTGTTGATGGGATGCAGAAGTAACAAGAATAAATTTCTGCGGTTGAGGACCTCTTCAGTGTCTTTCTTTAATGTTACTCTGCTTTCTTTGTTCCATTCCTTGAAAACCTTTGGCATTCTAACTGAGTTTGCTTGTTCTACTAAAAGATAAGAATAAAGTTATTAATTTATCAGTGAAACTCCAAAAAGACCTTGTAGGTCTGAATCTCCATGTGAAGAATAACAAGGCGACATGGTGGATAAGGGAGAGCTAAGGAGGAAACACTGAAGTGCTTTTAGCCTATACTCGGAGACCCCTATATAGTTTGAGAGGGAGAGGAGGTGAAGGTAGTAGAGTTTTCATCTGTCCTAATATTAACTTTGCCATCACATGAATATAACCACTCATCATAGCTTTGCTTAAATGGAACTCATATGCACGTTTCTGTGACTTTTAGTATACCGACAGATCGCTACAGATGATGGTCTGGGTGATCATAGAATACAACCATCTCTTCCAGAAGAACTTTACCCCAAAGCCTAGCCCCAAGCAACCACAAATATACTTGTAGCTTTACAGATCTCCCTGTCATAGTTCTTTTACATGCTGGAGTCACACAGTATACAGTCTTTGTGAAGTAGTTTCTTTCATAGACAGTAATGCTTTCAAGGTTCATTCAAGGGCTTCATACTTTAAAATATATTTCTATGTTTAATAGACATATGTAGTTGGGGTACAGTATGATAGAAAACATCTATACAATATGGGATGTTCAACCAAGGTAACTAGCACACTTCCCATCATTGCATTGATATGGTAAACATGATCACTGTTTTTGGGCTGCCCCCAGAACTTAAGGTAAGATCCTATAGATGGAATCTATACACAGTTTAGTTGTAAAATACAAGGACACATGCTGGAACTGAGCTGAAAGCTTCCTCTGGAGTTGTTATATAGACAATGGGGAAAGAAAAGGTCAGTGATGATTTTTCCCAGCTTTAGCATCTGCATGTGATGATAACAACTTGCTAGGCAAAATGTGCCTTCTTGTGCAGTAGTGGCATAGCTGTTATGGAGGCAATCAATTGATTTCTAATCGGATCTGAGACCTGCCCTTTGGAAAGAAGTGTGAATATACAAGATATGGCGGTTCTGGTCAAAAGTCCATGACTGGGGAGGACAAAAGCAATAGGCTATTGTATTGCTGAAAGAACTTTTTATTGAACTATCTTTTATATATTGATACTTATAACCATAGATTATTAGTCTTATCACCAGCCTTAGTAATAGAAGGTTCAGTCATAGTTTGGAAGGACTTTCCAGGCTCCACCTCATTCAGATTAGCTAATATCAGTTGAGGACTGTTGGGAGTCTGTAGAGAGTCATTTGTAACCACTGGCAAGCTACTCATGCAAAACAGATAGGATCATACCCACATCCTGATAAAACCTAGTGGGTCACAAAGAAAAACAAAACAAAATAGTATGGAGTAGGTAGATATTTGTTTGAGAGGGTGGTAGGTATGAGTGGAGAATAACAGAGTGAGTGTTACTGAGTATAACCAGAATATATACATGTAAGACATTATTAAAGAGTAAATTAATTAAAATAAATAAAATGCTTTTAAATGTTCCAGACATATAAAAATAACATATAGGAGAAGATTCAAAAGCTTAGAAGCAGAAATAAATGAATAAATGGATGAATAAATGAAGGATTGAAATAATTAAAAACTCAGAGGTTTTAATTCAGAGAAAAGATGTGTTAATGATGGAAGAGGATGCTGGAAATACAAAAAAAGCATAGATCCTTCAGAGACTTACAAGTCAAAGTGGAAAGGCCACTAAACAATCAGAGTCTTATTAAATTTCAAGGGGAAAATAATTTTTATCATGAATAAAATATTGCCATTTACTTTTTCAAACATCCTCTCTAACAGACAAGTTGAAATAGTAAATTAACTTCAATCCTTTGTCTGCCCAAACAACATTCTACTGCACAGATATATTTGGTCTTTCTCCCAGTTGGCCAGTATTTGGGTAGCTTCTACCTTTTCACCATTGTTAGCATCCAGAGCCTGCGGTGATACATGGGCGGGTCCACAGACTTGTTGCCAGGGCAACAGCCACCATATTCCCAGAATCCGTTGGGCTCATGTCCCACCTTTACCTGCGACGGCTATGTCACAACCCATATATACATGGGTACTTTCCTTCATCTTGCTCTCTCTCTCCCCTCTCTTTCCGCACCACTACCCCTACTCCCTCTCAATTAAACCTCTTACATGTGGAACTGTTTAGGCCTAGTGTGGTACTTCCAGACATGCCGCCATTCCAACACATCAACCATTATGAGTCATGGGGGCCAATTTTTGACAGAGATAAAAAATATCCCTTCTACTGTATTTGAGCCTTATCAAAAATGTGATTTGGAGTAAGCTGACTTGTCGGTTCAATCACTGAGACATTCTTAGGAGGGAAGACCAGCACATGACCTGGGGCACTCTGAATCTTATGCCCTGTTTACTAGCTATTTACTAAAGGGAGGAATCAAATTCATAAATATTGGCCTCTTCTTTAAAAACACATGGCAATCTGACCCTTTCCATTGGGGATTATGAGTAAGGAGACCAGAGAGATGCTCAGGTTACTACAGAAGTAGACTGTTGGGATAACGTTGTGGATTCAAGCAGTTTGGTAAGTGCTTAGTTGGGTAGTAAGACACAGAAAGGAAGACAGCTAGTTACTTTTATGGATGATGAGTCAACACTACCCAGAGCAGATTTCTGTCCTTTGGTGAAATACATTAAGGAGACTGTAGTACAATACAGAGAAAAAACATTTTGGAGACATTTAGGTTCAAATCACGATCACAGCAAAAAGAACATGGGTGCCCTAGAGCAAATTATTTGATGTATGAGAACAAGCCTTCTTGGACCCATACATACCCAGCCACACCCAAAGGGCTGATAAGAAGCTGAATGAGGCTTTGAGGATCCTTCAGTGTAGTAACAACTGGTTTATGGAATGAGTTAGCAGTAGTTTTCATTATTTCCAAAGGGAGTGAAAGGGATGTACAAGCAGGCACGTTAACTCTCTAAGTGAAAACACATCAAACGTGCAAAATGCTCTTCCAGTTTTCACAGTATAGGGACAAGTGATCCAGGTCTCTCCCCTCAGAAAGGCTTCATTTAGTCCAGTGTCTGTTCTGCTCCTGGATTTGTCATTCAAGGTCCAGTTTTTATCTCTAGAAGCTGAGGTTCCATTTTCATTATTTAATGATTTCAAGAAACAAAATCCCCCTACCAAAAACAACTGTGTAGATGCCCTGTCTAGCCTTTAAACAGACTTTCTCTGAGAGGAATTTTTCTTTTTTTCAAATTTGGACATATTTTATTTTAGTTACTTTTTGATGTTATTTTTTATTGGGTATTTATTTACATTTCAAAAATTATCCCCTTTCCTGGTCCTCCCCCCACTCCAGGAAAACATCTATGCACTACCCCTTCTTCTATGAGGGTGTTTTCCCACTCACCCACCCACCTACTGCTGACTCCCTGCCTTGAATTCGCCTACACTCAGGCATCGGGCCTTCACAGGACCAAGAGTTTCTCCTCCCATTGATGCCTGACAAGGTATTCCTTTGCTACATATGTGGCTGGAGCCAATGGTTCCTCCATATGTACTCCTTGGTTGGTGGTTTAGTCTCTGGAAGCTCTGGGGGGTCTGGTTAGTTGATATTGTTCTTCCTATGGGGTTACAAACCCCTTTAGCTCCTTCAGTTCTTTCTCTAACTTCTCCATTGGGGACCCCTTGCTCAGTCCAATGGTTGGCTGAGAGCATCCACCTTTGTATTTATCAGGCTCTGACAGAGCCTCTCAGGAGACAGCTATATAAGGCTCCTGTCAGCATGCACATTTTGGCATCCACAATAGTGTCAGGGTTTGGTGACTGTATATGGGATGGATCTTCAGGTAGGGCAGTCTCTGGATGTCCTTTCCTTCAGTTTCTGCTCCATACTTTGTTTCCATATTTCCTCCTGTAAGTATTTTGTTCTCCTTTGTAAGAAGGACCAACCCACACTTTGGTATTCCATCTTCATGAGTGTCATGTGTGTAGTGTATCTTGGGTATTCCGAACTTTTGGGCTAATATTCACTTATCAGTGAGTGTATACCATGTGTGTTCTTTTGTGATTGTGTTACCTCACTCAGGATAATATTTTCTAGTTCTATCCATTTTCCTAAGAATTTCATGAAGTCATTGTTTTTAATAGCTGAATAGTACTCCATTGTGTAAATGTACCACATTTTCTTTATTCATTCCTTTGTTGAAGGACATCTGGGTTCTTTCTAACTTCTACCTATTATAAATAAGGCTGCTATGAACATAGTGTCCTTGTTATATGTTGGAGCATCTTTTGGGTATATGCCCAAGAGTGGTATAGCTGGGTCCTCTGGTAATACTATGTCCAATTTTCTGAAGAAGCACAAAACTGATTTCTAGAGTAGTTGTACCAGCTTGCGATCTCACCAACAATGGAGTTCCTCTTTCTCCACATCCTCACCAGCATCTGCTGTCATCTGAGTTTTGATCTTACCTATTCTGACTGCTGTGAGTTGGAATCTCAAGGTCATTTTGGTTTGTGTCTCCCTGATGACTAAGGATGTTGAACATTTCTTTAGGTGCTTCTCTGCCATTCAATATTCCTCAGTTGAAAATTCTTTGTTTAGTTCTTTACCACAGACTAAGGCTGGTCTTCAATAACAACAACAACAACAACAACAACAACAACAACAAAACAGAAAGCCCACATAGACATGGAAGCTGAACAATGCTCTCCTCAATGACCAAGGAAGAAAAAAAAAAAAGAAAGAAATTAAAGACTTTTTAGAACTTAATGAAAATGAAGGCACATCATACCAACACTTATGGGACACATGAAAGCAGTGCTAAGAGGAAAACTCATAAAACTAAGTGCCTCCAAAAAGAAATTGGAGAGAGCATACATTAGCAGCTTGACAGCACACCTGAAAGTCCTAGAACAAAAAAAAGCAAAAACACCCAAGAGGAGTAGATGGCAAGAAATAATCAAACTCAGGGCTGAAATCAACCAAGTATAAACAAAGAAAGAAAAAAAACAAAAACCAAAAAACAAAACAAAACAAAACAAAAACTATGCAAAGAATAAACAAAACCAGGAGCTGCTTCTTTGAGAAAACCAAGAAGATAGATAAAACCATTAGCCAAACTAACCAGAGGGCACAGAGACAGTATCCAAATTAATAAAACCAGAAATGAAAAGGGAGACATAATAACTCAAAAAATCATCAGATACTACTACAAAAGCCTATACTCAATCAAATTGGAAAATCTGGATGAAATGGAAAATTTTCTAGACAGACACCAGGTGCAAAAACTAAATCAGGATCAGATAAACCATCTAAACAGTCCCATAACCCCTAGAGAAATAGAAGCATTCATTAAAGTCCCCCAACCAAGAAAAGCCCAGGACCAGATGGGTTTAGTACAGAATTCTATCACACCTTCAAAGAATTCCTAATACCAATACTCCTCAAACTGTTCCACAAAATAGAAACAGAAGACACTCTACCCAATTCATTATATGAAGCCACAATTACACTTATACCTAAATCACACAAACACCTAACAAAGAAAGAGAACTTCAGACTAATTTCCCTTATAAACATTGATGCAAAAATATTCAATAAAATTCTTGCGAGAACACATCAATACAATCATTTACCACAATCAAGTAGGCTTCATCCCCCGGATGCAGGGATAGTTCAATCTATGGAAATCCATCAACATAATCCACTACATAAACAAACTCAAAGAAAAAAAAAGACATGATAATTTAATTAGATGCTGAAAAAGCATTTGACAAAATTCAGCATCCCTCCATGTTAAAAGTCTTAGAAAGATTAGGAATTCAAGGCCCATACCTAAACATAATAAAAGCAATATATAGCAAACCAGTAGCCAACATCAAACTAAGTGGAGAGAAACTTGAAGCAATCCCACTAAAATCAGGGACTAGACAAGGCTGCCCACTCTCTCCCTACCTATTCAGTATTGTACTTGAAGTTCTAGCCAGAGCAATTAGACAACAAAAGGAGGTCAAAGGGATACGAATTGGAGAGGAGGAAGTCAAAATAACACTATTTGCAGATGATATGATAGTATACGTAAGTGACCCCAAAAATTCTACCAGAGAACTCCTACAGCTGACAAATAACTTCAGCAATGTGGCTGGATTAAAATTAACTCCAATCCATAGTCTTCCTCTACTCAAAGGGTAAACAGGCTGAGAAAGAAATTGGGGAAATGGCACTATTCACAATAGTCACAAATAAAATAAAGTACCTTAGTGTGACTCTAACCAAGCAATTCAAATATCTGTATGACAAGACCTTCAATTCTCTGAAGAAAGAAGTCAAAGAAGATCTCAGAAGATGGAAAGATCTTGCATGCTCATGGATTGGCAGGATTAATATAGTAAAAATGGCCAACTTGCCAAAAGCAATGTACAGATTCAATGCCCATCAAAATTCTAAATCGTAGAGTTAGACAGAGTAATTTGCAAATTCATCCGGAATAACAGATCAGGATAACGAAAACTCTTCTCAACAATAAAAGAACTTCTGGTGGAATCACCATCCCTGACCTCAAGCTGTACTATAGAGCAATAAAAACTGCTTGGTATTGGTATAAAGAAGATCAATGGAATAGAATTGAGGACCCAGAAATGAACCCACACACCTATGGTCACTTGATATTTGACAAAGTATCTAAAACAATCTAGTGGGGAAAAAAGACAGCTTTTTCAACAAATGTTGCTGGTTTAACTGGAGGTCAGCATGTAGAAGAATGCAAATCAATCCATTCTTAATCTCCTTGTACAAAGTTCAGATCTAAGTGGATCAAGGATCTCCACATACAGATACCTTGAAACTAATAGAGGAGAAAGTGGTGAAGAGCCTCAAACACATGGGCACAGGGTAAAATTTCCTGAACAGAACACCAATGGCTTATGCTCTAAGATCAAGAATTGACAAATGGGACCTCATAAAATTGCAAAGGACACTGTCAACAGGACAATAGGGGAACCATGACATTGGGAGAAATTTCTTATATCATTCCTCAGTGCTGTGTTAGTGAGGATCCTTTTGGTTCTGGATGGCAGAAACCAAATATGAACTAATTTGAGAAGAAAAGTAAATTTGTTTAAACATGAAGATGATTTTTAAAAAATGCTGAAGGAAGTACAGAAAAAAATGGTTCCAATGACTGTGGGCAGGGTGGAAGGGCATCCAGAGAGCCACTGCCTCTGACATTATCCCAGTGTGACAACTTAAGACTCATCCTGGAAACAGTGCACAAAGATATTTATGTTATGGAGGGCTGGAAGCTGTCATAGGCTCACCCGAATCTCACAGTTACCTCTTCATATTTTTCCAGAAAATCAGTGCAACAAAAATCTCTATTAAACTGTGCAGATTGGGAGCAAAATGACAGTTTATGGCCCAGAGCACTTCAATCACCCATAGTTACTCATACTGCCTAATAAAGTAGAACAATAGATGGCTGATGTTATGGTCACCTTTCTGATAGGAATTCCACATAAATGGAAAGTCTCAATACTGAAGAAATGAGCAAACCATCGAGCTCAGAAGAGCCCACATCTTATTCAGTCCACACAAGTGTCCCTAAGAGAAATGAGCCAGCAATACATTAATGTGTATTGTATAATGTGTTGAATATATTCAAAAAAGACATTAATAGGGAATTACTTGCCATTTATATGCCAGGGAAGTAATAATACTGTCTTTATTGCACATGTTAGTGTTCTTGAGTGCTTTTAAAGTACCTTGGAACTTCAAAATATTTCCCAGTTTCAGAGAATTAATTAGCTTCCCTATGGAGTAGCTGAGAAATGATGTTGCTGTTTTGGAGATGAGAAAGGCAAGGGGGTTTGAATTATTCATCTTTTCAATAAGTTTGCAGCAAGCATATACTCTCTGCATGGATCTGACCTGCAAGTCATGGGGAAGTGAACTGATTGGCAGAAAGCAAGAGGTATTTATGTGATGACAGGGAGCAAACAAAATTTCAGAGGCAATTAAAACCACTCTGAGAAATACAGTCTTTACCATCTAAAATCATTATTAAAATCAAATATATAATATTGTTAATATATTTAACTAACTAGTTCTCCAATTCTTCATAAAATTAGCCCCATACTTGGAAAAAAACTTAGCCCACTTGTCAACATCATTCAAATGATTAGGTTGTTCTCTTATTTGTGTCTTGATACTTTCTGGGTTAAAATCTATGACATTGTATAAAGACTGGATATGCCTGTACCACTGGCATTCCAGAACCATTATTCTAGAACCATTCATCAGGTGTTCATTATTAAGGAAAAGTTTGACTTGCATTTGGATCTTCCTCTCCATGTGAACCGAGCCACCAGCCATGAAAAATATACAGAATCCCTAGAGAAATGCATGTATGGGATAGTCACTAGACCTCCAGCTCCCATAGCACTCAAGTCTAGGCACAGGCCAAGCTTTCTTTGACTGAGGGTAAGACCAGTGGTGAGTATGCTCTACAGGGGCCTCTTTGCCAAAATTCGAGCTTTAGGCTGCTTGGCAGTGACTTGCTATTACAGGGATTACCTCGAACAAAGGTTTTGTGGGAATCAACATCTTCATATCTTGATTTTTTTTTTAATTCTATAGATAACAGGACTTCAGGCACCAATCTGAATTTGAGAAATGCAGCCCAACTTGAGAGAAAGGCATCGCCCCATTGTAGAGATGTTTCAATTGGGAATGCAGGGCAGAACTGAAGGAATTTCTTCTATATGCAAAGGTTTCTGTGACATACTGACTGTGAAACAATTCACTCCATTTATGAAGGAAGTTAAACAGAAAACATCAATAAATCCCATTTACCTGTATATCTTTGTACCATTTCTTAAATGTCCAGACAACTTTTACAAATGGTCCACCTCTGAAGCAGAAGGGCCGTAAAGGTGAACATGAAGGTCAGAGTGTCTCATCACCCTTTCATGCCAAGTTCCTCCTCTGGTTCACTAATTAAGTTATAGGTAGGGCTTCCAAGAAGCCGTCTTTCTCAGGTTTCATATTTTTAATTGGATGTCAGCACAAGCAGAGGAAACAGCCAATCAGCTTCTCATATTAAAGAACATACTTTGCTTAGCTGAACTTGACTTCTGGTTGCTACAAAACAAATCTAAGTTTATATCAGACGTGACAAAGTCCATGCCCTGTCATTTATCCTTTTTATAGCATGGGTGATACCAACAGTCAGCAAGTCAAGTTGACAACTTGATGAACCAACCAAACCAGAAAGCTACCATGAAGGTTATCTGAGCCATAGTCAGACATTTTTCTTTTTATGTTTAACCAAATTTATGTATTATGAACATTACTAAGAGGTGAGTGCTCCACAAATGCCATTTCATTTAAAACACAGCACAACCAAAGACTCAAATGTAGGATAGCACAGTCAACAGTTAGAAAGACTTGGATGTAAACCAGCTCTGTGAGATGTGGATTGTGAACTCCATTATGTCCTGTGTATCTTGTGCTCTGGAACTCTTTAGCTAAACTTACACCCATCACCCACGATGACAGTCGTCTATAACAGTTCAGTATGTGATATTTTATTGAATATTCCTATGAAATGTTTCACTATTCATCTTGTACTCTCTTCCAACCTTCAATTGCTTGTACAGAAGTCTAGTGAGCATCTCCACAGATAAATTTTGTGTATGTTCTCAGTTATTTCCTGACTTGTGAGAAGTAGAATCATGGGCACAATATCACAGAAAATTTTATACTTTCAATGAGAATGCCAAGTTTTCCTTTGAATATTTAGACCAAATTACATACCTGCTATTCATATATATTTATTTCTAGGTCCTAAATTCTCAGTTTAAAAATGTTATAAAGTGATGATAATTAAAATCCAGACTAATAAAATCATATTGTGAAATTTTTGAAATACAAGTCATAGAATATAAAGGTATATAATGTGAATCACAGCTGCCCCAAGGTGGGGTGGGGGCGGCTCATACATTTTTGTAATGTGGCCAGACTCAGCATACTTCCAAATCTGCATAAAAAAGCATCATTACAAATGGGGAGATGTTGCAAGCTTTAACATGCTTGATACAGGTCACCAAAGGATAAAGACTTTTTGCTGAATCCCCATCTGGAATGGGTTTGCTCTAGCTGCTAGCTGCAGTGTGCCTGACTCCTGCCCTGTGCATGAGCTCACAGCATGGCTTTCTGACCTGTGGGAGTTCAGCAGGGAAGTGAAATGGGCACTGGGAGCAAATGAGCTAGGAACAAAGAGAAAGGAGATAGTTATGTACTGTCAGCAAAAGGGCATGTGAAAATAGCTGTATGACCCATTCCTCCATAATGTACAGGTTTCATCACGAGTCCCCTATTCCAGGGACACTGGAATTCACTATTCACGAAGGAGATAATCTTCGAATAGATAAGCATTCCTTGTATCCAATGGACTCTGTAGATACTAGCTCTGTTGGATGCTTGGCAGGGTCACACAGGAGAGTAAAATAATAAAATCTATCACTATGTCAGTTTTAGAAGAGACGAGAGATGAAGGTTGGCAATAGCACAGAGAAGGAGAGAAACGAATCTGGCCTGGGGTGGAGTCGAGAAAGAAATTTTGGAAAGACTGTAATGTTTGTAGAGTCTGGAAAGGTAAGTTGCTCAATCCTAAATTGGTTTCTGGTGCTGATCATATAAATAATTAAAGTCATAAACTAAGAATATTACCGAAACCAGTAATTCTGTTTCCATCTCTAACACACACACACACACACACACACACACACACACACACAAACCTTAAGGCACTATTTCTACCGCACACTCAAAGTCATCCCTGGGAAAAACAGGGAATCCTGGAGAAGCAGGAGAAGCTTGAGACCAAGAATTAGGGAGTAAAACTCATTGCGTAAATGCTAAGCATACTCATCTGAAAATCTGACAGGGGAACGTTGGGTTGGGGTATGGAGTCCTGACTTCTGTCTCATCCTTTAAAATTGTTTAGCACAGTTCTTGGCACCCAATGAGTCATTTTGAGTTAATTCTAAAGGTTTGCTTTTTCCCTGTAACAGCAACGGATCTAAACAGTTCCCTCTGGTCTCAGTAGTCAGGAAAAAGAAGAAAGAATGGGGCCATAGCAACATGTCCTGGAACTGGGCAAGAGGATGCAAGAGTAGAGGAGGAGGCTAACTAATGTTCCTACCTCAGCTCTGCTTCTTCAGCAAAGGCTGAAGGAAGCCCCTCCCCTTCTTATTCAGGACCTCCAACTAAGAGGCAGAGAGCAGTGCCAGCTAGGTGATAGCCAGCTCTGCCAGTCACGTTCACTCGCTCTAGCTTGTCTAGTCCCAGAAGCCTCGCCCCTCCTCCATCCCCAGTCCTGGTTTGGAGACGAGTCCTCTCTAGTGACTGAGCTGCCTGCATGTTGGCGAGTGGCTTTCTGCCTCCCTCGCATCTTTGTCTCCTCCTCCAGCGAGGCTCCGGCGCCCCTCACAGGGTCTGCAGCGGCCGCCGCAGCAGTGAAAGCCAAGTCGTGCCCCACACGGCAGCCCGGGGCCGCACCCTCGCTCGGTGGCGGCGCGCAAAGACGCCAGCCGCGCCACGCACTGCCTGCGTCCTGCGCCCGGGCCACAGCGCATTCACGCCGCCGCGGCGGTCGCTCCGGAGCGGAGCCCGGCCGGCGGGCCGGGTCAGGGTGGGTAGCCCAGTTTGCAGTCGGCTGGAGCTGGCGGCCGCTGCAGCCCTAGCAGCGCGCACACCCCTAGGCTTACGCACCAAACGCCTCCTCCCTGCGCCACGAGGATGGAGCAGCCATCCCAACCCAGGACTGGCGCAAGGTAAGGTGCAGCCGCCTGTTGCTTTACGCAGAGCGCGGGATCAGCTCCCAGTCAGGGTGCTTAGGCCATCTCTCTGGGAAGCAGAGAACGGTCACTGCAGTTCTGAGCCGTGTGGATCCAAACCTCCAGGTCCCTATGACACAGATCTTTGGAGAGACCCTGCCTGGCGAAGGGAAATCGACCCTTTTCGCTCTTGTGCAACCAGGTGCCTTGCAGCAGTCTGCAAACTTTTGTGACCCTCCCTGCGTGGTTCTCACCTGGTGCGGTGTCTGTTCAGTTCTCGCGTGCGCCCTTCCCCCAGCTCCCCTAGCCTTAACGCATCTGCCCATTTCTCTCACTGTGTTCTTGCAGTTCGACTTTTTGCTCCCTGCAGCTCCGGATCCAGAGGCAAGGGCTTGGGATCTAGTAGTGCTTCTCTTTCCTGTCGCAGCTGGGTAGGGGCAGAAAGGGCTAACCAGGAGAGGTGGGACTTAATGACACCCAGGGTCTTCATCAAGAGCGGTGAGAGTCAGACCACTCGATCCTGCCACCAAGTCGATAATAAAAATCCTCGGAGTGGCTTTTGGTTATGGTTATGTGCCATGGGAAATGCAAGTGTTGATCTGGGTGGGTGAAGTAAATGGTTCTAGGAGGAAAAGATCCCTCTTGAGGTTGCTGGAGGCAGCGGAGGATGAGATTTGCCCAAGGGTGAAGGGGGTGGAAAGACTGCTAATGTAGGCGAAGGGGCACCTCAGCGTGGCCACCGAAGAGGATTTAGAAAAGAAATTGAAGTCCACTGGGGGTTGGGGGCGCTGGCCTGGGTGTGTAAATACAAGGGGAGGGGCTAGGTACCTGGGAGGTCCGAAGGTGGAAAGCTGCCCTGGAATTCCTGCCCCAGGGTATTTCGGAAGACTGCCTGCTTCTGCCTAGGTTAGAAAGAGCTCCCTCCCCAGGAACAAACAAACCTCTCGGCTATATTCTGAATGCGTTGGCATCTTGGGCGGTGACTGAATGTTCAGATCATGGACCGAGGACGCTGTCCCTGGCTCCAAGAGGATCACAGCTCCTCTCCTCTCTGGCACCCGCTTGCTTCTCCACCCCTTCATCTCCACCACCGGGTCGGTAGATCTACGCCCACCTTCTCTGACAGCACTAGGGCGTCAAGAATCTCTCCACATTCCGGAATGGGAAGGGGACTCTTGGTCTGATTCCTAGGGGTATATGTGTGGGAAACTAAGGGGAGTCCCCAGCTGTCAGCAGATAGGCTGGGGTCCCAACAGTCCAGAGAAGAATCCAGGGCAGAGGCTGATCTGAGAGATACCTTCCCCTGGAGGTTTCAAGGTTTCCACCTGGGCGGAGCAAAGAAGAGAGTCAGGGAGCCCTTTACTGGGTTAGGAAAGATCATTAGCTTAAAGCTGGAGGATGTGTGGAGAGACACAGAAGAAGGGGGTGTGCACAGCTCCTCCAGTGAGGGAAGACCTAGCTTCTCGACCTGGTATCTGGAATCAGAGGTGGGTCTATCCACTTTTCAACTCCCCAGATATATCGTCCTGGTTGTTTCTGATGGTTTGGTGGATGCAGAGATCCCCCTTTGCACCCCAGTCACCTGGCCTTCAAGACCACTTGTGGGAAGAGGTCTAGTGTGCACATTGTAAAGAAAGGGTGCCCTCTCTATTTTTTAATCTCTAAACCTCTCCCCTCTTCCCTGGTGGGGAACAACACATCACCATGTATGGGAGAGGAGGCACATAGCCCTCTTCTCCACATCTCCAGGGACATTTTTGATTGAGAGTCCTGCATGTCTCTAGTCCCTACCTAGTCCAGTGGGGAAGCATCTGGAGCTGCGCTGGTGTAAGGCTGTGGACAGCTCCCAGGTTCTCCTTGCATGAACTTCTCATATTCTGGCTTTTAATAGAACAGTCTTCCCTAGGTTGCCCTGTGATTGCCTCCCCTATTCTGTTCTATCAGGAGAAAAGCACAATTAGAGTCACTTGGTTTGGCTATTTGGTCAGAGCCTTCTAGAAGAGAGGTGGACTATCAAGGCCCTTGGGAATTCTATCATGGTCACTCCCATATCGAGGCATACCTGGGGCAGCTAGCTCCCTGCTTCAAAACAGAGAGCTGAACAGCCCTAAGACCAAGAATGGGGATTCCCTCCACACAAGCTTCTGATGCATTTCTGGGGCACAAAAGGTGACCACGCCTTCCCCATCCAGACCTGGCTAGTGACAGCACACAGCTTCTTCTGATATACCTGGATATCTGAGGTAGGACCCCAGACTTCAACCACTCTGATGGTTTTTGGAAGCTTCTCACCTGAATTTTTGCTCTCTGGCATTTTGAGGAAATAGGGTGGAATCTCGTGGGAATTTGGGAGGATGCTTCAAAACCTCTCTGAGTGGCTTGGACCAGTGGTTGAACCCTGTGGGGGAGACTGGAGTGAGAGCAGTGCCTTCTAACATCAGTCGGGTTGGTTCTGCATGCAGGGCCAGATGCTATCATGTATATTGTACGTGCTTGTGTTACTTTTAATTTACACAATGGCCATGAAAGCTAGGTGAAGTGATCTTATATGATTGTATAAATGGGAACCAAAATCATGGAGAAACAGTTTGGTCTTTTTCACCCAGCCAGTACATAGTAGGGTTGGTTCCCATAGTGGGCAAGCTGTGTGCCCCAAAATCATAAGCAGATTTTGTAGTAAAGGCTGTCCATGGGGGAGAGGTGAATGAATGAGGTCTCTTCTGCTTTAGTTTAAGCACAGGGGCACATGCCAGTAGAATCTAGGGTATGGGGACTGATGTGTGTTTCCCGAGAACCCCGTCTAAGAAACCAGCTGACGTTGTTGAACATTTCCTTTCAACTTGTTAGCAGATTGTTTTTTTAATTCAGGGAGAGACAGAGGTAGAGATCTATGTGTGATCTGCTTTGTGCTCAGAAGGCATTTGGGGTAGCAAGGATTACCCAGGAGAATGTTCTTCTGGGGGATGGATGAGCACATAACACTGACTAGAAAGGCAGAGCCCTTGACCTCTCCTGAGGAGGTCCCTTGGCATTGACTACTGCCCCACAGTAGCAGATAAGTAGTGTGGGAACCATTGCCTTTGATGCCTGGGTCTAGTGAACTTTGATTATTCACAAATACATGCTTATTTCTGATGTGATTCAACATCTTAAAAATACTGAAGAAAAATGTCTTCCTTATTTTTTTTAAAAAAAAGGCACTTTTTCTTACTTTTGCATAAAAATCCCTTTAATCAGTATTACCTGATTAAGTAAGTAGCAGACTAGTCACCACAAACCTGGCTTTTTGGGAACACAGATGCAGTAGACTATTTATAAGCTTTCAAAGCAACAAAAATTAACTAACCATGCAAACCTTTAATGATTCTAAATAAGATTAAATGGATTGCCAGCCACTTCTGAAAAGTCTTATCAAGTTTGAATAGTTTTGTTTTATCCTGCTCACAATCATTGACGGAAGTTGAGAAAATACAGAATATAAGGAGAAAGGCCTTATTTACTTAGCCAAATGCATTGGTGGACTTCTCCCTGATATCCACTGCATTAGACCTCAATGCTGACATAACAAAGTTTGGTGATGTGCCTAGGGATCAAATAATTCTCCACTCACTGAGCTCCTTACACAGAGAGCACTTTCCAGTCACTAGAGATCCTGTGGCCCTCTAAGAAGTTTTGTGGAGTGGGATTCTGGGTGTTAGGGATAGTTCATCTCTGCTCTAGGATGATCTTCTTTTGAAGACAAAGTAAGAAAAAAAAATCCAACTTTAGAGTGGGAAAAGGCCATTTCTCATCACTAGCAGGATGGCAGTGATTAGAAGTAAACTTAGACACCTTGTGACTTTTATGTCACCCCCAATTTGGTTTCTAGCCAGCACAGAGTTTCTGGGTAGTCAGTAGTGGAGGGGAAGAAAGTAAAGCCTTCTGGAGAGGCTCTGGCTGACAGCAACTCCAGAAGCAAGGGTTATGTCAGAGACTATTCTTATTCATCCACTTTTACATGCTTGTTCTGTGTCTACCTGGAAAATCACAGGGTCCCAGAGCTGCATCCACATTTTAGAGAATTCATCAAAGTGAACCATAATTTTATGTAAGTAGGAAAATTCATATACCAGCTACATTCTTCAGGGGGGACCATAAGCAATCAGTTTGTCTCCAAAATTGGACCGTCTCAAGGTGGGGACATTGGTTTTGTTAAGAGAGAACAGGTAAAGAGTAGGAGAATAAGATGTGCCCTTGAAATCCACTGTGACAACATGACGAGAAATGCTCTCTGTTCTGAGCCACAGAAGCTGGGTGGACATTCTCATCCTAGATTCCAGGCTTTTCAGAGCATTTGGAAGGTAGCTGCTCTCTCTCACCCTTCTTGTTTTGACAAGAGAAGTCAAAACAGATTCTAAACTGGGTGATGGTAGTATACTCAGAGGCAGAGACAGGTGAATCTCTGAGTTCAAGGCCAGCCAGGTCTACAAAGGAATCTCCAGGACAGTCAGAGCTACAAAGATAAACCTCTTCTAAGAAAAGAAAGAAAGAATGGAAGGAAGGAATGAAGAAAGGAGAAAGAGTGAAAGAAAGAAAGAAAGAAAGAGACTTTAGAGAATTCCATAAGTGAAACAAATAAACAAAACAATATGAAAATATCAAAGGAGAACCAACGAAGCTCTCTCCTCATAAATTCTGCCTTAAACTATTGTATTCTATTTTAAAGCATGCCCACATTTGAGTTCTCTATGTGACTAAACATTAGCACCTATTTTATATGTATATTGTGACTTTAAACTTTTTTTTTTTGGTAATGCAGGATAGCTCAGGCTTTTAGATTGGAGATGGCCATCAACTTTTGAGTACTCTTTACAAGATCTTAGTTATTGATGCATCTCAATTCCGTACTTGACAAGGCCATTTCCTGTGACAGTGACATCTGGGGTCTTGAGCCATGTAACATGGGCCTTTCCTGTGAGAGTGAAGTCTGGAGTTCTCTCTTAAGTCAGTGCTATTTCACCAAAGTGCTAAATTAATAGAAACACCCTTATAACAATTCGCAATCAAATGAGTAAGTCCTGGAGATAGAACTCGTGTCATAAGAATGGATTTTTCATCTGAGAGAGATAAGCAGATTAGGAAAGGTTGTGACATTTATCATTTCATTCCAAGCTAAACTTTTGAACTATTGATACTTGCCCCTTGCAAATATCACACTACATTCAGTTTTTAAACAGTGGTTTTGTGCCTTTTGTTATGAAAGAAAGAAAACAAATATTATTAAAGTGTTTCTCAAACTATTTCCAGTACCATGGAGCAAACTTGATAGTGCACTGTGTGTCCAAATATAGGCCAGCATCTTGTTTTTCTTTCCTTTCTGCTTATTCTCTCCCTCCCTCTCTCCCTCCCTTTTCCCCTCAGCTCCCTCTTTCCTGTTCTGCCTTTCTTCCTTGGGTTGCTAATAGGATAGGTATTCTCAACACTGTGTTACCGGGAGAAACAGGACATGTCTGTAGACAAGGACAAGGCAGCAGGACAGAGAACTATGCGTTTAGTTAAAGTGAACACTGTGAGGCTTCTCCCTTGATCACACTCAGGCTTCTAACCACACTTCTGACTTAGAGGAGCAGGCCTTGCCCAGGCCTGCCCCCAGGGTTCCCTGCCTATAGTGACTAAGCAATATGCTTGGCTGGGAATTTGGGCAGGAAGAAGGTCCTGCTCAGGCCTCTGGGATTCCCTACTTCAGGCTACTGCTGCGGATTAACCAGCAGGATGGTTTTCACTCATCTCACAAGTTAAGCTTTCATCTTCCTGTTAAGAGTAGTGTCCAGACATTTATTGGGGTGGCCTATCTGTTCTCCCAACCGTGTCCCAGAAATACCTCCCATCAGCAGTCCAGATGGAGAGAAATTGAAAGAGAGAACACAGGCAACTGAAACCAGGCAAAAGTGGGGAGTCTGACAAAAAGAGGATGACATCTAATACCACCACCCAAGCCCAAAGACAAAGGGAAAAACAAGGAGACAAAAAGAGTGTGATGCTTGGGTCCTGAAGTAATGAACATTACAGGAAGTTGAGCTAAGGAGCTCCTAAGTGTCTTCATCCACTCAGAGCACCATGTCTCCTTCTCACACGCCAGAACAACTCATTACTTCTCCTCCCCTGTCTCTAGTGCCCTTGGCAATCAGATGAAACTGTAGGGTCCTGGAATAGAACATTTCCATGTATTCCATATGTGTAAGATTCTACATCAGATTCCCTTCCAACTGCTGTTGCTTTCATCTGCGGTTCCTCTAGAATGTGTGCATTATTGTAACCTCAGTGGTTAGACTAGGTGCTGCCATTTCCAGCTAGCAGTGAGTGTAGGTGCTGCTTCGAGATAACCACACAGCGGTGTGGACAGGTCTTTCCTGTGCTTGGGACAGGACCCTAGCTCTTCCAGTTCCCATGGGCAATGTGTTGGCATGAGAATGAAATGCTGCATTACAATGGAAAGTTAACGAACAAGAATTGTGACTTCTGTGTATTAAAGTTCATGGACTGGCCATAGGGACTTTGCTGTTGGATGTACTTGCAAGTCTATGGCCACCTAAGAAAATTGGAGTAGGGTGACTACTGTGTTTGTGGCGAACCCTTGGGAAATGAGGACTGTGCTTCTTTCTCCAAGCTGGGGGGGGGGTATAAGTTGAGGTGAACTTCAGTGAGTTGTGATAAAGAGGCCTCATAGCTGCTTTCACTAACAAACTGTTCTCCTTAGACCAATTTTCACTTCTCCACACCAAGCAATTGCTTTCTCTTCCTTACTCATAGGCATTAAGAACGTTGAAAAGTGAAGAAGACTGTGATATAAATGAATGTCCCATATCAGGGCCATTGCCGGGCTATGGGATACTGTACTAAGGACTGGAAAAAGAGAGCTCCTGGGAGCAGCTGCCCCCACATCACCTGTGGTTATGCTGGGATGCGCACTGGCTGCACTGTGGCTCGCAGCATCAGCTGTGGTTATGCTGGGATGCGCACTGGCTGCACTGTGGCTCACAGCATCACCTGTGGTTATGCTGGGATGCGCACTGGCTGCACTGTGGCTCGCAGCATCACCTGTGGTTATGCTGGGA
>NW_022196915.1:1560824-1607095 GCF_008632895.1 Mastomys coucha | reverse complement strand
TGGCTCGCAGCATCACCTGTGGTTATGCTGGGATGCGCACTGACTGCACTGTGGCTCGCAGCATTAGCACTTTTGAATAGAATCCCCACGGCCTTGGCCAGTATGACTTGAAGTGAGACTACAGTGCATCTTAGCAGGGTTAATTTCCTCTCTGGATGTTTCCCTTGCAGCAAAACTGTTACTGGTTTTGAAAAGCTTACTTCCATTCCCTAAGGACATTCTGTCATGAAACTTCCAGAATATAGGCTGGTGCTTAGAGGCCCATGGAAAAAGTCCAGGATCTGAAGAACTCTCAAGCTAGGGGATGGACAGTAGACTGTAGTTATGGTATGTTTCTTAAACATATGGCACTCATCCTGCGTTGGGGATAATGACTGAATGTCCCACTCCTGAGATAACACAATTTTGTTTGTTTTGGCTGGTAAAACAGAACCTGCTTAGAAGAAAACCAAGTTATTTGAGGAAACCTTGGCTTAGAGAGCAGTGGCCACATCTCAAAAAGCAAAACAGTCTTCATGGGTGTGTAGGTTCAGTTTCCTGATCATATGCTAGTGTTAGGCTGGCTGCATGAATGCTCAGTGAGGAGACACTGGGAACTCACAACCTCAAAAGCCCTCAATAGCATGGATTGTAATGGTTACGGGTGTGTCTTGGTATTTATAATCTATTGTAATAAATATTTCATCTCAATCAGGGGTTTCTACCCTGCCTTTGGTCATTTGATTCCCACATAAAAGACACACAACCTTTATATTCATAATCAGCCTTAATCAGCAATTGAGCTGGGCTGATATCTACCCTCTATGCTATTTTTTCTACTTTCCTACCAATAACAATGAGGTATGACTTCTCATGTTTCTCCTGGGCCACCCTTACTCTTGGCCATGTTCTCACAATTCACCTACCCATAGTGTCTTTTCTCTTTTCACCTCCCTGGTTTCTCTCTCTCTCTCTGTCTCTCTGCCTCTGTCTCTCTCTGTCTCTCTGTGTCTGTGTCTGTCTCTCTGTCTCTCTGTCTCTCTGTCTCTCTCCTCATCTCTCTCCTCATGGCTCTGTCTCAGACCCCAATTCCAGGAACCAAAATTCTGCCTATATCTCTTCTACCCAGATATAGGCTATAAACATCTTTATTCAACCAATAGTTTTAAATTAAGGAGCAAGGTAGCATAGCATCACTTGATCACTTGTTGAATGTGAGGATTTCCTTGTCCCTGGAGGCAACTAGATGTTGGAGGCCAGTACTTAACACTATAATGCATAGCAACAGACCAAACCTCAACAATAACCCATGTACTAACTTCCCATGTGAGCTGCTTCACACTCATATATTGGCTAAGGCACAAATCCAACCATGGTGGGCAAACATCCTGGAATCTTGACAGCCGATAAACCTGGAACATTTTTCCTAGAATTAGCAGAAGGGAATGGAAGCTGTAGAGGTAGAAGAGCTGGATGGCAAAGGATGGGGAAAGGTATGATGATGGGGAAGGGAATGACAGGTCACCGTTCCTTGTAGATTGTCTATGCAGGCAAGAGGTAGGAGAGACAAGGTTTTCCTGAAATTGGACTGTGTGAGAACACATCTTGTGTCCAACTCTGTTACTCTCTGCAAAAACCATTAGATTAGATCTGGTTGTACACAGAAGGGTTTCGTGTCTAGGATGGCCTCACAGTCTTCACTGACTATTCCCTGTTTCTTTATCTATTACGGTCCTTTGCATGCTGTAAGTACCTCTAGGCCAGGGCTTGTCTGTACTGACAGTTGTTCCCATTCTTCTCTCCAGCTCCATGTTATATTTTAAAGTCAATGGGGTGAGTATTTAAACTACAAAGGAGGCACTTACCCAGGAATCTAGTTATGAAATTTCCCTGAAAACATCACAGATCTGCTCTATTTTTAACCATCTCACTCTCAAAGGTTTGCTGCTCTTTACCTCCCTCACTCTCTCCTTGTTGTCTCAATGTGGGGGTTTTATTTACCCCCACATGTCCATCCATCTATTGCTAACTAGACCAAGAACCTCTTCTGCCACTTAACAGCCAACTGAGTGATTAGGACTTCCCCCATCTTCAGTATGCCTCGGTTTTCTCTGTGTGAAATGAATAGAAAAATAGGCAGTTGAGAGACTTGAGAGAATTATGTATGTAATGTGTTTTATACAGTGTCAAGCACCTGCCAAATAATATTTCAGACATTGTTATTGACATCAATCAAAGCATGGTATTGATAGCTGATTGTGCGCAAAGAGATTAATGGGGCTGGAGAGGTGGCTTCTCCAAGGAGATTAAGAGCATTTGTTACACTTGACCTGGGTTCAGTTCTTAGCACTCACATTATAGCCCAGAGCTATCCATAAGTTCAGTTCTGGAGGATCCATTACCCTCCTCAGAACCCCATGGGTACTGCATGTATGTAACACATACACACACACACACACACACACACACACACACACACACACACCACCTCTAAGCAGGAAATAAAAACAAAGATAAACAGGTGAAACAAACACAAGAAAATGTTCCAGAGATGTGAACAAAGCTTGTCTCTTTCAGGGTTATCAGAATTGACTTCCTAGAACCTGAGGCAGTTAGACTGACTCCAAAAGATGACCATAGGAGCCCATTCAGCAGTAAAGACAGATGGGGGAACACATTGGCAGAAGCATAATGGGAGCAGATGAACACCTATTAGGATTTTGTACTAGAACCTGTGGTTCTAGAGGAGAAAGATTTCATCTCCTTGGGCCTTTGAGGCTCCAGGAAGGAAGCTGCTGCTTCATGTTGTCTGTTGACTGCACCCAGCCAAGGCAGGGCTTCAGTTTTTACAAACTGTGTGTGAGCTCCTCAGTGCAGTGGTTGGACACAGTCAGCTACAGTGGACATGAAAGCCTGTATGGCAGTATGTGACTGTAATTTTCAGCATTGGGAAGCTGAGCTAGGAGGATCTTGAGCTTAAGGATGGCTTGGGGAGAACTTTGGTTAGTGCAAACAGTAAAAATGCAAGAAATAAAACACATTCCAGCTATAGTCATGCTCTCCCCACAGAGGGGAAGCTAAGTTCTAAACCTGTTTAAAGGTGCTAAGATATGCAACTGAAATTCCTCCTTTTGAATGTGATTCTGTATTTGTAAGCACAGGTGAGTCCTGTAAGCTCTGGGCATCGCTTTTCTGCCAAATGCTAACCATATTTCTTGCCCTCTGTACCTTACTATGAGAAGTCTTTGGATGATGGAAGTCGAGCCTGTGCAAATCAGACAAGTGTTGGTATAATCCACAGGTCCCAGTGTGCTGTGACAGCTGCAGACCCAGAATGTACTCAAAAGAGCTCAGTCATTCTAGGATTTCCAAATGCCCGCACATGCCTCCTAAATTCCAACAGTGAAGAGATCCATAGGTGTGTTTCCTGCTTCCCTCTGTGCATATCATTCTACAGAATCTGACTTTGCACGTTGGAAATCTTTGTGCTAGAGATACAACCAGGAGTCTCTTATTGATTGTGCTGCAGGAATGTGACAGGTGCCACTGAGCCCCTCTGAGAGCTCAGCCAGCTCCTTCCAGGAAGTGAGGGAGGAGCTCCTTTCTGTTCAGGACTCATTTACACCAAATATCAATCCGGGTGATGTCATCCTGAATTTGGCTTTGTCATTCCTCGATCTTGATCTGTTTCCATTCCAGTCTAGTTTTGATCATGCAAGA
Organism: Mastomys coucha; assembly: GCF_008632895.1. NCBI lineage: Eukaryota > Metazoa > Chordata > Mammalia > Rodentia > Muridae > Mastomys > Mastomys coucha. The sequence continues at coordinate 1,603,396 of NW_022196915.1, read as the reverse complement.
TTTCAAGGAGATGATCAAACCCTACAAAAGTCTAGTTATTTCTGGTTGAGGTGCTAAGCTCAATGGATATGGGTTCTGACATTGCCAGGAGACAGATACCTATCCCCCATCCATCATTATTTGACCCATGTCACATCAGTAGATTAAAAGAAATCCACAATTGTGGTTTTGTGAGAAATCCAGGTTTATTATACCACAAGCCATGCTGATGTCTGGTTCCTGTTATCCTTATTTGTTTATGTGTTGCCCAATTCCACTTGGTCACAGGCAGTTTCAAAGAATCAGGCAAGCCTTGAAACAGGGATATCTGACTAACAAGAGCTCCATTCTTGAATGTTTTAACCCCATTGCTTCAGGAGCTCACATGAACCTGACCCCTAGACACCCAAAGCCTAAGCCATTTGGATCCTAAGGACTGAAGTATTGTTTGTCTCTGTAGATCTTCCTCAGCTGTCCCTATGACCACTGTAAAGTCCTGATCCACAGGGGAGTCCAGGCATCCCTCTTCTGTGTAGATACACATCATACATGACACGTAGCCTCCTCAGTACTGACGATACTGAATGTGTTGGACACAGAGATGGAATAGCAAGTTCTTCATTAAATATGCAGAATAATTCAAGTCTCTGGTGTGGTGGTATTTGGAGATGGAGCCTTTGAGACATGGATAGGATCAGAGTAGGTCATGAAGGTGGCTCTTGGAATGGGATTGCTTCCCCATCAGAAGAGATGCCAAAAGGTTGCTTCCTCTCTCACATGTAAGGAAAATCATGTGAAGACACAAGGAAAAGACATTCACTGCCATCCAATCAAAACCTATGGAGTATTCGGTGCCTGCTACATCTTCTCCAGAAAGATAAGAGAAAAATTCTACTGTTGAAGCCACCCTGCTCAATATCACCCTGAAAGAAAGTCACTACAGGCCAACATTGGAACTCACCTGCCTGTAGATGAGTAAGAAGGTACCTGTTTCTTTATCTTGGGTAAGCAACATACAGTCGGACCTATAGTGGATCTTCAATAGCTATGTACTAATTGAGTGTGTAAACTGTAGTGAAGAGAATAACACATATCCCACTTGGATAGTTTGAAGTAAATTCATTCAGTGTTAAAGAATTTCTGTAATGGTGATTTGAAATAAAGATAAATTGTATTTTCTTAGGGATGTACACACACACACACCCACACACACACACACACACACAAACACACACACACCCCGCACCACACACCAAGATGTTAATGAGCTCTGCTTTTCTTACTGGCTCACCCCATGGAGACATAATGATAGTAAAATAAATGCAGTCAGCATGCTTTCCTATTTACCCAGCATGCAGCGAGGAACTGTGTCTTAGCATTAGCAATTTCATCAAGGTCCCTTGGAACTAACTCTTCTCAAAAGAGAGCTTTCAAGTTTGGATGATGGGTTGTCAAATCCTGGTCTTCTTGAACTTACAGAAATAAAAGTATCTGATTGTTCCTTTCACAAAGACTTAGAAGCCTGGTATCAACAGGGCCTGTCTCAGGTACAGTGATTGGGCTGCAACAGCAAGTAGGGTTTTCTGACAAAATGGTAGCTATAGAATGATCTCGTCCTATAAGAAATGACTCAGAAACTCTAGGGAATTCATTCCGTGGGGCTTGCTACTTGACAGCATAGATGCGGTTTCCTCAAGGTCTGCTTCCTCTTTAATCACTTTGGGTGCAACTGAGTTCAGCAGTTGTGGGTGTGTGGTTAGAGGAGTCTGACAGCTTAGCTAACAGCATTCCAGTTGTGGAATAGAGAAACATACAGACAATATTAAATAGTAGGCTGAATCTATCTCTTCCTCTTTCTGTCCCTCTCTATCTCTCTTGGTGCTAAAATAAGAAAAAAATTCTAATGTCAATAGTGCTGGTTTTATTCAGGGCTGTCTCTATCTATGGACAATAGTTGTTCTACTATGCAGGTCTCTGACATATACTTCTATCTTTTGAACTTGAACCTAGCAAGCCTCACTTTGCTGTCTGCCAGGAAGGCACTACAGAGGTATGTTCAGTAGCTGAGGGAAGTCATTTTAGTTATAACAGGGTAGATGAATTCATTTTTCTTGTTTGCTGGAAAACCCTTCCTGATTTACTGAGCTACTACAAAATTGAAGTTAACTTCCTACTCTCTAACGCCTCTGAGTCCACATCAGCTCCATATTGTCTTCTAATGAGACTTTCTTTTAAAAGTCTGGTTCCTTCCTTCTTTTTCCTCTGTACAGATAGTCATGATAAATTTCATTCCACTAGTTTAAGTGGAGTAGAAAGCTTCAACATGACTATGACTAGGTTCAGGTGGAGGGGTAGACTGTATGGACTGCAGATACTTCCAGTCATAGGTTATCTAGTGCAGGGATCTTAACTATAGTTCTTCCCCTTGGGTTGTCTGCTTGAACCTCTACATAAGAGGTGTGTGTGTGTGTGTGTGTGTGTGTGTGTGTGTGTGTGTGTGTGTGTATTACATAAAGCAACTATGTAACCTAGACTGATCTCTAACTCATAGGCTTCCCTTGTCAGCCTCCCAAGTGTCAAGACTACTGATACAAAGTGTGGAATAGTAGACTATGCTAGGAAACTTGGCAAGATTGAAGTGGTTCCAGAGTCCCTGGCACCTAGGTACCCACCTGAGATGGTAGGTGGCTCCTTGCTCCCTACCAGGTTCCTGGCCTGGAACATGCACTACACTTTCTAAATAGGAAACGTGACCTATGGTCACATAGACCAGACAGAGTTCTCCATTCTAATGAGGTACCTAGAGGCCCTGAGGGCTTTACCAGTAATCTTCCCTTCTCAGACATCCCTCCCTGCAAAAGATATTTAATCTCTGATCCACCCTGAGAAGGTGGTATGCATCCATTTTCTGAGATGAACAACCAATAAATAGTTTGGGACCAAGGACTGTCTCTTTCATCAAGAATTGCTATAGGAAGAAGCATGGAGAAGGCCTGTGACTCCCAGAAGGCCCTTTGGTAACCCTAGACAACTGCCACCAAGCTAAGAACAGTCACCAAGGAGCTAAGCCAGAATTTCCATTTCCCTGGCATTGGGATCATCATCTTCCTCAGCCTGAGTGCCCTAACTCCAGTTTCAACTTTCTGTGACCCAGCAGTGACTTCATGTCCAGGAGTTTGGCAGACCCCATTCCTGGGCTCTTCATTGCAGGCCCATGGATCCCCAGCCCTCCATTCCATACTCCTGTGTGTGATTTTCCAGTGTTGACTAGATTATCAGGAGTCAGGGAACTTCAGATTTGGCTTCCCACATCTTAGACTGTGTTTTCCCTCCTCATGAGCAGTGTCATGGCACTTCCCTAAAACCCAGCACTGGTGGTGCAGGGCAGTGACTCTGTGTTTGTCTGCTCAACACCCCAGCAGTAAGGCAAAATGAAAACCCATAACAAAACATCCTGATCATTGTAGATGACTATGCTATTGCCCAATGTGTTATCAATGATTAAACAATTATCTTAAGTACCACACCTCAGTACTTTTCTTAGCCATTAGGTAGTTGAATTTGATTTGCCTGGGCTTGACTAGTTGTCTGTGTACATAACATAATTCAAAAGACAATTAATGAAGAATTAAAAATTCAGATTAGAATTTTCTAATTTTGTTTTAGTGACTGCATCCCTCTAGTCTGTGAATGTAGATCAGACATACATAGGAAAGACTACCAGGATCACAGACACCCACCCCTTGTGTCTAAATGGCTTCCATTTTGCTTCTCTAGGTAGTCTGGGTTCAGGGATCAGGAGAGGGTCAACCAAATGGTATTAAAACTATACTACTTTAAGACTGCAGGAGCTATATTGTCTTATGCATAGGGAAATTGTGACTTTTGTTGATGATTTCAAGGGAAACTGTAGTGATGATATAATCTGTGGCATGTCTTTAGCGTGGAAGAAAATGTTCAATTCCAGTTAGGGGTTAATGGAGAAAAATCAGCAAGTATCTGAGATGATTGCCAACTCGCATTGACTTCATACAAATAAGACTTGTATACAGATTCCATAAAAGCATCTATGCTTGATACTTTTTTAAAATTTACACACCATAATTCAGCATAATTATGTTAGCTCATAATTGGTCATGTTGGGGACCTTTTTATTTATTCAGAACAATGTTAGGTTATCTTTAACAACAATAGTAAAATGTTTTGAATATCCTCAGCATTGTTTTCTGCTACTTTTTTTTTAGTATTGGAAAGCCTCATGGCTTTGCACATGTGAAGCCATTATTGTGCTGAGAAGCACCCACCCACCAATAGCTATTCAGTTTCTTTGGAGTAAAGGTGGTGTTTGGAGTATGCCAATACTATTTGTGATAAGGATGCTAAATATGGAAGTGACCAGGGTACTCAAGTGGGAAATGAAGCCCTCAGATTCTTTCACAAATAACTCATACACTGATTCAGGCTCTCTATAATAGGTAGGGCCAGGTGGACCAAGTTCATCTAGGATTTCTTTTGCAAAAGATGGTATCCTTGGAGTCAGCTGATAGACCCCTCAGAGTGACTACTGTAGAAAAGTATGCTCATTGACCTCTAGCATAATGGTCTACTATTTTTTCAAAATACTTAATAATAACATTGAGTACTTATACATTTGTATGTTTTTATCTTACAAAACAAGGTCTTTCTGTGTAGCCCAAGCTGGCCTCGTTATCATCCTCTATCATGATCATCCTACTCATGATCATCCTATATCAGCCTCCTCAGAGTTAGGTTTATAAATATGTGCCATCATGCCCAGCCTTCAATTTTCATATTCATCATGCCCAGCCTTCAAATTTCATATTCCCAGACTACCTAGAGAAGCAAAATGGAAGCCATTTAGACACAAGGGGTGGGTGTCTGTGATCCTGGTAGTCTTTCCTATGTATGTCTGATCTACATTCACAGACTAGAGGGATGCAGTCACTAAAACAAAATTAGAAAATTCTAATCTGAATTTTTAATTCTTCATTAATTGTCTTTTGAATTATGTTATGTACACAGACAACTAGTCAAGCCCAGGCAAATCAAATTCAACTACCTAATGGCTAAGAAAAGTACTGAGGTGTGGTACTTAAGATAATTGTTTAATCATTGATAACACATTGGGCAATAGCATAGTCATCTACAATGATCAGGATGTTTTGTTATGGGTCTAGGATAGTGTTAAATTGTTTAACAGTAATTCATTATCACTATCCATCTGCATAATTTAAAAGTTTCTTACTTAGGATTTCTTTTGCTCTGATAAATCCTTTAACCCATTAGGCACTTGGAAAAAGAAAGGGATGACTTCAGCATACACGTCCTGATCACACTATGTCAAGAAGGAAAGTCAGGGAGGAGCTCAAGGCTGAAACCTAGGAACAGCAACCGAGCAGGTTAGCGAGGAGGGCTGCTTACTGGCTTGTACCGCATGGCTTGCTCAGCCTGCTTTTGTGTACAATGCAGTGCAACCTGCTCAGAGTTGCTCTACTCACAATGTTCTGCACCCTCCTGCATCAATCATTATTTAAGAAAATGTTCAACAAACTGACATATAGGCATCTGAAGACCATTTACTGAGTTGAGAGTCTTTTTGCTTCAAATGTCTCTAGCTTGTATAAAGTTGACAAAAACTAAGCAGTATACCACACTAAATCAGTAAGAAAAGTATGCAATTAATTTCAATACTATATTTATCTCAATACATCAAAATAATTCAACAAATAACCAAATTAAACTTTATTGAGTTTCATTTACATTTAGTCTCTAAGGCGTAGTCTATATTTTTGCCTTTAAATAATACTGAATGCTCTAACTTTTCATTAGAAATATTTGGCTTCTTTTTATATTTCATAAAATAATGGGTCAGATTGTCTGCTACATATGTAAACATATTCCAACAGTGAAAGAATATTTTTAATTTAATTTAATCAAAATTACATAAAATTAAGCATTTTTTCTCTCCATTTACACTAGCCACATTCTAAGTGCTCAGGAGTCCAACACAGCCAACAGACAGCAGAGCTCTAAGCTATATGTGGGAACTGTTGAGGAAAGTCCATAGGCACAGCGTGAGTCCTAGTGTTTCAGAATCAGTACACAGTTTTCCTTAGTCTTATCCACTCTCAGAATTTCTTTTTTCACAGAATATCTTCTTGTGAGCCAAGTATTTTCCCTAAACCTTCCATCATCTCTCTTTTACATGGCCCCTGAAGGACATTTCCTCATGACTATTCATTATTTTTATCCTGGGTAACAAGCATAGGCAGAAAATTCAAGAATGAGTTTAGGTAGAGATAGATCAAGGAAGAAGATTTATGTTTCTTCTCCTGTTATGAAGAAAAAAATTCATTTTCCTTCTGTGAGTTGCCCTAAAGAGCTCATACTCCAGACACCTTTTATTCTGAAGATGTGTGGTAGAAATAAAAACCCAAGCTTTTATGTTTTCTCCAGCCCAAACTCTCCCTTAAAGTGATCTACAAAATCTTCATTTAAGAACTCTGTCTTTAAGCACTCCCCTTTGCAATGTTCTATGGCAGTGTCTCACAAGAAGTGTTCTGAAGACCCTGTTCATGATTTGCCCCAATCTAGCTAGGTATGAATGTTGCAAGTACCTTGTCTTGAACAAACTCCTTCAGTAATTCTTATACCTAACCACCTTAAATTGATCGCTTTATGTAGATCCTCAATTTGGAAAAGTATTTTTTTTTGTGTGTGTGTTGATGTTGTTCTTGGGAAGGTCTCACAGAGGCTAGCCTCCATTAAAAATCCTCCTGCCTTAACTTTCTGAAAGATGACAGAACTGGAATTGCATATTTGTACCACCATATCTGACCTAGATTCGGCAGCCCTAGTTTTGTTTTCATCTTCTCTTTCCAGTCCCAGAATGTGCTTTATCCTTAAAAACTCACAATATGGTGTCTATTATACTTCCTCTCTGTTCAGGTCATTCAGCTATGGTACTGGGGTACCAACATAGGGCTTATGAGATGTTTTCATATAGACAGAATAGAGAAGCCTGTGAAAAACTAAGACTAAGTTCATTGTAAATGGAGATTCACATGAGCATGATATATGTCTGAGAATATGGAGAAGATGTGAGTCATATCCAGTTGGGTTGGAAGTTGAGTAAAAAAGCACAAATGGCTGAAAGGGCTCTGTATTGGTTCAGGAAAGATGCATCTGGTATTCTGCCAAACATAGATCTGAGAAAGAACACTGGAGACTTTAGACAAATTAAGGTCTGAGCAGGGGAACAGAGCTTTGTGAATGATAGGGAATAATGTAATAATTGCTGAGTCAGATACTTCACAACTGCGGGAGATATACAGAGTGCAGAGACCTAGAAGTGGATAGCTTGGGGATCAAAGACAAGATCAAGGACCATAATTGAACAGCAAGAGGCCCATGGACAAACTAGCCTGTGATGGGTGATAGGCCTAAAATTATTGTAGACTAGCTAGTATCAGAGAATAAGTCAGAGGATTCAGAGGGAGAAGCCAAGGCTGTTGGGAACCTGAGAATGAGAACTAAATCCTGCTTTTTGGCAGCCCAGGTGGCAAAAAGAACCCCAAGATCTTGGCCTTAGAGTTGTGTACACTGACTCAGGCCCTGAGGATGCAGACCTAGGAGGATCTGGAAGAGACCAGTTCTGTGCTCACTGAGCAAACAGCTATGAAGGAGTGGCAGTATGTGTCCTACAGAGAGTGCCTTCCTAGTGAAACACTTCCAAGACTCAGGCAGACTTATATTACCTGGAACCCATGGTCCATCTGCTAAAATCGACAGAAGCGTCACCATTCCATGTGCCTTGGTCAATGCAGAGCCACATTTCATGGGTAGACCATCACAGAACCACTCATCACATACTCAGATGACCACAGTCATTGGTCCATGTATCCAGGACAACACCATACAGAGCCACCCATCCATGCTGCTGTTTCTGTACAATGCAGAGCCCTGCTATTGTCCTAGAGCCATGGACTAGATGTAGCAGAAAAGAACATGAAAAATTTTGGAGAGAGGAATAAGGCTGGTGTTGTTCCCAGTAATGCACAGTGCTCAGGGCCTTGCTAAATACTGTGTCTACTGTCTTAAACATATGAATGGTTTAAAATAGAGGAGTAACTTGATTAAATAAGTGTTCTCTTTGAAAGTTATCCTTATACTTGTAGCAGTAGGGATTCCCTCAGTTTTTTTTTTATATCAGAAACCCAGATGTTCAGTTTTTACAGAGTAGAGATCCCCAAAGAGTCTTGGTTTATGTGGTTAACCATGGTAACCATAATAATAATTATTACTAAGAAATGTCTATTAATTTGTTAAAACAATAATACAAAATGTTATTAAATTCATGCAAAAAGAATTTTATTTTTTCAAAAAAATACTGTGTGGAGGAGCTGGGCATGTCTGTGTACATTTTACTTGTGCCTGGTGTAACAAAGGGTGGCTGGAGACACATATGATTCTGTGTCCACCATGTTTTTAAAGATTTACTTATGATATGTATCTGTGTATGGCTATGCTCATAAATGTGCATGTACCTGCAGAAGCCCGAGACATAGGATAGGAGCTGGACTTATAGGCAGTTAGAAGCCACCCTACATGGATACTGAAAACTTATCTAGGACCCTCTGCAAGAGCAGTACTTACTCTTAACCACTCAGCTGTTCTCCAGCCCCATGTGTTCACTATGCTGTCACATCCATGTAAGGAAGATTCAAGACCTTCTAAGTGAATACTTGTAAGAAAACTCGTGCAGGAAGGTATATATCATGGCATATGAATAGGGAAGGAGAAAGAGATGGATAGAAGTTAGCAACCCACAGGATACACAATGGGAGACAGGGAAACGTCTCTGAGATGTCCTGGCGAGTGAGCAGCAGGATATAGAAATGGGAACGTTCTGCCACCATTCCCAAGCCAAGCAGATGTCCTGCCAATGTGGTTGAGCTGAGATGGGAAGGGATGAAGGTCTGGTCTCAAAGCAATGAGTACTTTATAGTTTGGTCTCCCACATGTTAGAATCACAGTGAACAGTTTCTGGGAGCAGTCAAGTCACCCAGTAGCTGTGCCATTCTGGTCAACACACCCATGGTAAGTATAGAGTGTATAAAATGACAGGAAATCTGTGACATGTCTGAAGAGTGATCCCTTACAGACACAGGGATATCATTTCTGTCACAGTTTCCCTTTGAAGCATTTCCTTGAGACTTTCTGATCTTAGCTAGATTAGGAAATGAATGAGAATGCCATCATATCAGGTGGGATGTAAGCAGCAGCTGTGTGTCGTAGAAGTTGCGGTCTTGATTGTTGACTCAATCCCCTTAGGCCTGAAAACCTATTACTTTTTTCTGTCCACACATCTTATTTTAATTTTACAAGTATTTTGGAGGGGAGAACAAGAGGAAGCATATGTAAATAGCTTGGTGACATGTGGAACACAGAGGGAAATCTGTAAGAATCAGTATTTTCCTTCTACCATGTGGGTTCTGGGGATGACCTCCAATCCTTGGGCCTACCAGCAGGGACCTTTCACTCACTGAGTCATCTCTCCAGCTCTAGTGTCCATACTTCATGGATGGCCATTTTGCCAGCTAAGATTCACCCCTGTTCATACATATCACCTAAGAAACGTAACCATCTTCCATTCAGTGCCCCCTAGCATACCACTGTGTTGTTTGAAGGGATTTCACATCGATAAACTTTTGTGTATATTTATAAGTACTTTCATGCTCATAAGAAAAATACAGCAACCATTGCAAAGTCACTTATGTTAACCTTATTTTCTTGGATAATAATATAAGAGAATGGAGTTTTGGAAAGAGAGTTTATTAGCAATAGTATAGGTGGAATGTGACACAGTAAAGTGTGTGGAGTGCTTGTGTAGAGTAACTGATGTGTGGGAAGCACTAACTTTACTGTGTTGATGAGGCTTTTGTTCTGCCAAGTTCAGAAGAGACCACTTTACAGGGTGACACCTGACACCTGTTGAGCATCTGTAATCTTCACTTGTTTGATAACTTATTCTAAAATGTCCTTTTGGGAGCCTGACTTACTTCACACTTACTTCTGATTAATTGTTTTGGCTACTTATGATATTAGACTTTAACCTGCATATAATTAGAGGAAACAAGCAGACAAATTAAAATGAAAAGAAATTATGTAAAACAATGGGCCCTGGATTTTACAGAGCTGTCAGTGTCACTAAGTACATGAAAAAACAGGGCTGGACCAATTCAAATGAAAAGAGACTGAAGAGACATCGACACCAGAATCAGTATGTGATCCTTCATGCTGCCCACATGAAGATAACAGGCCATGGGGCCCATTTTAGAAGTCTTAAGGAGATATGAGAATTGAATTGCTTGTTGGAAAACAGAATAGTTATAAACATTAGTCTTTCTTAATGTAATAATATCATTATAGATCATATTGCTAGCTTCAGTGCTTCAAGCTGCAATTACAAAGTGCATTCAGCTAAAATTCCAATAGTGCCGTCAAAGTATATATACCCACATTAATTCTCACACATATTTTTCCCATCTGTAGGTACATGTGTAAATAACATGCACATTATCCACAGGCACATATGTATATAGGCATAGATACAGTCATTAGACATATATACACACATGTAATAACATATATGCATTTATAGTCTACACAAACTGCATACAAACATGCATGTTTAAGGATATATCCAGATTCATACATACAAACATACATACATACATATACACATATATAAATATATATACAAACACTTAGAAGACAGAATGTGATAGGATATGAAGAGCCAATTTGGAGCATTCTTTTTCCATTATTGCAATCTTTCTTCAGACTTAGATGTAAGACATTTTTAAAGGAACTGGAAACTATCAGATCATTTTGAGTTTGGAATGTCTTAGACATAAATCTAAAAGTCTAAAAACAGTATAGAGCAAGGAGCAGGTGTTGAAATGCATAAAGTAAAATGAGCCACCAGAAGAACATGTCTCTACCATTCTGAGACCTGCCAAAGCTTTGAGCTAACTACTTCACAGACAAGATCTCACTACAAAGCCAGCAAGGTGGACTCTGGTCTCTGTAGCTGAGGACAGTTTTGACTGTTTCTGTTTCAGTGGGTGAATGCATTGCTTGTTACCACTAATCAAAGATGCCAGCATCACAACTCAGCCTTTGCTATTGTCTTCGTGGGTTTGTGAACTTGCTATTCCTTCCTTGAATCTTTAGAATAGTCACTGTGCACAAGTCTTGTTCTCAGCGCTGGGGTAAGGCAGCTCACATTCAACCTGTAGTAGTCTGCATTTTGGAGTATGAGTGAGAGAAGGTAGCCAGACGCATCAGTAAGTAGATGGGAGACTTCAAACACTTCTAAACATTTTAAAGAAAACAAAACTGAGCGAAGATCAGAGCAAGCCTGTCTTCTGAGGAAACCCCCAGCCCCTGTCTTGAAATCCTCTTATTTTCATGCCTTTTTCCTAATTGACTTCACCCTAATGCCAAACCTCCTCTCATATACATCTCCCTGTTCTGCTGGATCGACACAGGTCTGTGTTTCAGGCCTGTGTCATGTGATCACAGGTTGGACCAAACTGAAAACTACACACTTGTTCTCTTTCTCGCTGACAGATGCATGTGTTATCCTTGCTCCTAAGCACTTGCAGCACAGGCCTGCATGTCTCCAAAGATGGTGATCCCCGACCCACCAGGAATCCCATCTCATACTGACAAGTAGAAGAATGAGTTAAAGCCCCTGGAAGAAGCTCCAGGAAGCCATGTCAGTCCTCAGCACTGCCACCCTGGCATGCCTCTGAATTGCTATCTGCTTTTGCTAATTCGATGTGACAGGTTTCTAAAGCAATTTCAGTTTGTGTCCAAGCAGGGTGGGGGAAAACTGACACTTCATTCTCCTTGTGATGCTCATCAAATCCATTTGGACTCATTTCCTGGAGGCATTAGATATGTTTTATCTTTTCTTCAGTCACCTTTCCAGTTTGTTCCAGTAATTATATTCTATCTACAGTGCTCGTGTTTCCCCCAGAGTGTGGAGCCCGTGATCTGACTCTAGCCAGGAGGCCACCAAGGACAAAGAACAGAAGCAATGCCTCTTTGTAGTGAAGAGAATTCCAGCTTTGAAACCCAGGCAAACTGCTTGCCCCTTGTGTGGAGTTTGGGGAGGAGGCAGACTGTGTAGGATTCACAGTGTCCCTCTCATTCCCTGTCCCTTGCTTCTAGCTGGGTGAACTGTGCAGGCTCCAGATGGCAGGGCTTAGAAGAAGTAGTATGCAGTATCATAGGATGGGCTTGACCATCAGGCCATGAGTGTGGCTGAAAGTCTGACCCACAGCTGCCCTTGTTCACATATAAGCTGACTCCCTTCTCCTCCATCATGATTCCTTGTTCTCAAATGTCCCTTCCCACCAGCCTACCCTCCCTTGCAGTAGTCTGTATAGAGAACCTGTATTATCTTTCTGATGTACAGCTCCCGAATTCATGCTTTCTCCTTGTTTACCAGGCCCTTTTCTCTGATGGACCACCCCACCCTTGCTGTTCAGTTTTCAGGGTTTTAGTTCAAAAGTTACTACAACAGCACCACCCCACAGTTCTTAAGTATTAACACCTTTCCCTTGTGGATTTTCTTCATTGCCTCTCTGATAATCTGTGTTTGGTGTTCATTGTCTTTTTGTCTCAAGCCTGAGTCCTATCAGAGCAAAGGCCTTGTGCCACCTACATCCCACTATACTAAACACATACTAAATGCTGCATATACTAAACACTCAGTAAAGAACTTACTCAGACTCTATTAGAAATAGGACGGCCCACATGCACACTGTTGGGATCAAATAGCATGAGGTTTCTGTGAGAATTTTGCAAATTTTAAACACCATGAATACTATACTTTATTAATCTCTGCCACATTACTGTGAAGAATCTTTTCCTTTGTTCCAGCCTCAAGTATCCCTTCTTTATTCTCATAGCATTATGCATCACTGTAGAGATGTAATGTTCCTGATACTCCGAGTGATCCTGGGGAATTTAAAGCAGGAGAAGCATAGAACCTACTATTTAGTCACAGCTCAAGGACACTGGTTCTAGTCCTGTGGAATACACAGCACTTAAACAGTGTCCAAAGCTATGAAGAGACTTTCTCAGAATTAAGTCATGAGGTGCAGGTTAAGTGCTACAAGACTGGCTTCAGGAAAATGGCATCATGCTGCAGAATTTAGAAGCATAGAGGCTTGCACAGTGGCATCTTGGTAGCTTTGGTTTATTGTACCTCTGCAAGACAATGGTCCTGTGATGAATGGCACTTGATGGTGAACACACCTAGCTTGTAGATAGCCTATGTAATTTTCTTCATCTGCTTACCTTTGTGGAAAGTTTTCTACCTTTCCTATTTATAACCTTTTCATCCTTCAATCAATATGGAGAGTGTGTTGGCTCTGAAAGAGGCTTGATTTAAATTGTAGAGGAAGAGATAGGGGGGTTCAGAAATCTCAATTCATTATTCATGATGTTTAGAAAGAGGTGGATTTTTAGATGTGTGAATCTATCCTGGAGGAAACTGAATTAGGCAGAGAGCATTGATGTCAGGTGTTAGGAAGCCCTTGTTCCCTGATACCTTGTAGATAAGGTGCTGATATTGCCAGCCCACCCCCAATGCCCCTATTTTCATAAGGATTGAAAAGAGGTTCTCTCAGGTAAGAGGGAAATGAACAGACCCAGCTTAAGAAAATGGAAGCGGTCTTTGAATTGGGGAAATTATTTTGAGCTCTAAAACTGCATTCTCCCCATTTCCTGAAACTAAGGCTCTGCTTCTAGCTGCTTTTATGCTCTTCCATCTTGAGATAGCCAGAATCCTACAGACATGGACAGGATACGAGGTATCTTTGTGACTGCCCCAGAAGGCACCTTCCAGGGAATGCTCTCACCCACTGAGAAAGTGTGTAGAACCCAAATCCTCTTAGTCATAATATTACTGAAGCATTTTTCAGTTTCAATTTGTCTGTCTTAAATGTGCAACACAAAGTTTGTCCTGTGAAGTATCCCTTTGGATAGAGCAACCCAGGACAGTGATAATTTATAATCTGACTGTCTTAGATTCCAAGAGCATGCATTGCTCCATTAAAGCATCTTATGGATAAAAATGGAGATGCTTTGTGGGAAAGCACAATATTTCTTGAGAAGAATACTTATTGGAGTCAGAGATAGAGGACAGCCAGAAAATATCCTTTTCCCAGAGAATGGATTTACACACAGTTTTCAGGAAGGTTTCTGCTGGGAGCCACTTATGCAATCATGAAAAATAATCAGGAGAGGCCGGAGTTCAGGCTGTCCTGGGCACTGCTCTTGTTCTGTTTCATCTGACACAATAGATGGAAAAATCATCTCCCAGAGTCTTAGAATGGCCTGAGTAATTCTTTCCCTGTGTGGAGGTTTGGGCGGCATCTGATGCTGTCATGGAGAACCAACATTTGCATTCTGATGCTCACAGCAACGCCTTGCCTTGCCCCTCCTGATTTCTTCTGTGTGCTGTTTCTTGGGGAGACTTTAACTCAGAATCTTTTAACAAGCAAAGTTACATGAATGAACAGAAGAGAACATTCCTAGATGCCAACTGAATGCCTATTTTTACCGGACCCTTCTTGTTATATTTCTCAAAATAAAAATAGATGCATGCTCCAGAGTTTCAATTTTGTGACAGGAGACCTTGATGGACATGCTTTTCTGTCACATGGGAAAACAAGCTTCCTCAATTGGGCTCTTCATCATGCAAGCCAGCATTACAAACTGCTCCTTCATGGCCCCTCCTCTTGCCTCACCCCTCCCATTCCCACTAGATCCATTTTCTAAAGATGCCACTTTAATTCAATTGCCTCCTTGTTTAGTTAGGTAACTCAACTATCTGTGATGCCACAAGCCTGGACGTGGTACCACATCGCTGTCCCTGATGGCCATGATCAGCATGATGGCTTTACTTCATGATGCTTTCCTTGTGCTTCCTTCCACCTCTGGTGTGGCCTCGGCTCAGAACATTCTCCTCTCTTGGCCCTCAAGTATCCCATACTATTCCATCCTTTTGTGGCCTAGGAGCTAGTATAGAAGTTTCTGTTAACCATGCCCAGTGACTGTAACCCCCTGCCTTTTACATTCATGTCAGTGGTATTTTCTGGCTTACTTAATAGTTCTTATATTGGTGTTTTCTATTTCAATGTTGCTCAAAAAATAGCCACATGTCTAAAATGATGTTTCACACTTGGTGCATCTCCCTCATTCTCCAGCTGATCACTGGACTCTGAGCTCTGAGGGTCACATAATGTGCTATAGCTGCTCTGCTCTTCAACATCCACAAAAGTGTGTGGCTTGAAGGCAGTGCTCAGTCAGTATGACATGAGAGAAGCAACTGAGGGGTCCAGAGAAGGGTCACTAGTTCCTGAAGAGACCTGGAGTTAAACTGGAGTGGGGAACATGCAGTGAGCTTTTTGTGGGCCACAGCATTACCTTGAACCCAAAGGAGGGTGTCCATTTATCTATTGATAGACTAGGAATTTTATTCAGCCTCAGAAAAGAATGAAATTGTGATTATTATGTTAAGTGAAATAGGCCATAGATAGACAAATATATAGTAATTGTGTGTGTGTGTGTGTGTGTGTGTGTGTGTGTACGTGTGTGTGTATTCATTTGTGCTATGTGTATGTAGGACATGGAAATAGTAAAAGGAGCTGTCTTGATTAGTTTTCTGTTGCTCAGATTAAACCAAAAGGGTTTGTTTTAGCTTACATGCTATTGTCTATCATCAGAGGAAGTCAAGAAAAATGTTCAAGGTAGGAAGGGACTAGAAATGTATACGAACACTGTTCAGTGGGTTACTTTAACTAGCTTGTTCAGCCCGCTTTTATCTTATTATTTTTTTAATCTAACCTCAGATCCCTGCCCAAGGGAGGCAAAACCTGTAGTGGGCTTGGCCCTCCCACATCAAGCATTAGTCAAGAAACTGTCAGACTATACCGATTACAGTTCAGTCTGATGGAGACAAATCCTTAATGTTTCCTCTTCTCAGGTGGCAAGTTGACAAAAATCAGCCATCACAGGCATCTTAAAAGGAGATGCAAAATCCTTAACAATGGGGAGGAGAAAAACATGGGTAATGGAACACAAGGGACATGAAAGCAGAAAGGGGTACAGCAAGAGAAGAGCTGCACGGAAGAAGGAAGGCAGTGGGGGAGGGAAGACGAACAAGAAGAAAACACTAAGAACGGACTACAGCTAGAATGTACAGCTGGTACGACAATGCCACGTTACCATGTTACAAGGTACTTAGCTCCTATTACCAACAAGTGCCAGAGGTTGAGGGTTGAACCTAGGTCTGGCTTCAGAGCCCACTTTCATTCTCATAGGCTTCTAAGGTATGGCCTCCTGCCATGCTGTACTTGATGGAGGTAAGCGGAGCCAGGGTTGCCGGGACAGTATGCGATCCTGCAGCACCTCCTAGACTACAAAAAGAAAACAGCCAGCTGAGGTAGCAGAAGCGCAGAGAAAGTTGCATATACACACACACACACACACACACACACACACACACACACACACCCTGGGCCACCCCTGTAGCATGGCCAGCTGAGGCTCTGTCCCAGCTAAGGCTGGCAGGAGAGCCCCACCCTCTGTGGCAGCCTCTCCTTTTCTCACAGTCTCTGCTTTGGCACCTGTTCTTGGCATCCTCTGCTGCTGAGAAACGTTAGGTGTCACCTCATAGCTGTGAAGCTTGCTGGGAGACAGAAGCCAAGGAATGGCACCCTGGAGCTGGGAAAGAGAATGCAGGCTGAGGAGAGGAGCTTCTGTAGGCTGAGGGGAGGTGGATGACAGCAGCAGCTGCCTTGTCTGTGAGGTAAGCTTACAGCAGGAACACACTGAGACCCCCTCAGTCTACAAAGCCAGCTCTACAGGAAAAGGCGGCCATCTCTCTGTATTCAGTGTTAAGTCAAGCCTGGCAAAAGTTCCCAGTGTTATGATCCTGTCTTGCTCTTTAGATCACATCCCCCAAGCTTACTTTAGAGTTAAAAACAAACAGAAAAAGAGACAAGATATTTCAGGGGTTACAGTTAATTTTTTAAGTACATGTTTTTTAATTCAAAGTTCTACTAACAGTGCTATGGCAGCGCTGAACAGAATAAGCAAGGCAACCCCCTGAGCCGCAGCATCCTATTAAAGACATGTTTACTCTTTTTTTTCTTCATTTGAAGCTCTTCTCTGTGCTGTTCTTGAATACAACCATGCACATTTTCACTTGGGCAGAAGCCCAGAGCTCTAAAATGCTAGAATCACTTTCAAGAAGGGTTTTGGAAGTACAAGGCACTACTGGGGCAAGGCTAGGCATAGGAAAGGCAGCATCCCTGGGGACCCTACACACAGGCAGAGGTGGCCCCTACATCCAAGATGGAGTCTGTGCACTGAAAAGACAATGAATGAGCAGCCAGGGGAAATACTCAAGGTCAGAGGATAACAACACCCAAAAGATGACAAAATACCACATAGACAGAGCTGTGGAACCAGCAAAATAGGAAAGAGGGAAAGGAAGTTTCAAGTGGTAATCAGTGAAAAGACACGCCTTCACTCTCCCTGGTCATCAGCTCAAATGCCTGTTGTAGCCAGGGCTCAATTCTGAATAGTTTTTCCCCGCAATCTAGAATTCCTGCCATTTTTTTCCCAGACTGATATACAAAGGTGAAGAAAGAAAGAATGGATATACACATGAGTTCAGATGGTACAGAAACCAGTTTGTCATTAACAATGGTTTAGAAGCAGCTGACATGTCAATTCTCATGGAACTGAGCCTCGGGGAGGCAGATAGAAGACCATAACACAAAAGTTGCAAACTATCAAAGGAAGAAGGCACAACAGAAAAGGCCCACAGTATCCTCAACACCACAGAAGATAACCTGAGGTTCTTAGACCCCTTGGCTGGGATGTCTGTTTCATGGTCTGGAGTGGTTTCTCTGATACCAGGTCAAAGCCAGGTTCTAGGTTACTAACCCTCTAAGAACTACCTATTACAAAGAACTAACTGTACCCATCCTGTGCTGAGGTATGTAGAGCTACAGAGAGATGCCACACTGAACTCACCACATTTAGTTTCTAAAGAGATGAGTCATATTATATGGGCAGTGAAGAGAATGCTTATGCTTATAGTGTCCATACCTGGTGGCACCAGATGGCTCTATTTTTTCTATGACTAATTAACAACCTAAAATAGCCTGCATGATACATTTCCTAGATGGGGAGAGCAGTCCAGAGCCTGGCAGAATTTCTGGGATGCTCTTCTGTTCCCAGGCTGTTTCTAATAACCTGCACAATAATAGCATGGAATGATGATTTAAAATCACTCCAAGATTGGGTGTCCTTGAACAATACTGGAATGGATTTATAAAGAATCCGGAAGTGAATACTCCTTTTTTTCCCCCC
The DNA here is from genome assembly GCF_008632895.1 of Mastomys coucha. Classification (NCBI taxonomy): domain Eukaryota; kingdom Metazoa; phylum Chordata; class Mammalia; order Rodentia; family Muridae; genus Mastomys; species Mastomys coucha. The sequence goes on along the minus strand of NW_022196915.1, from coordinate 1,584,928 downwards.
CGGCTGCTGTGTCATCTAAAGCAAGTCAAACAAGCAGAGCCAACAGCAATAGCCAGGGATTTAACACACTTACATTCCAAACTGCAATCCATACAAATTAAGTCAGAATTTCTAAGCAGGGAATATAGCATTGGTAGTTTAAAACTTTTCCAGGTGGTTCAGAGGCTTGGCTACAAATAAGGTGTGGTACAGCAAACCTTGAAAAGAGATGCTAGGATGTCACAGAAGCACGTCACAGAAAAGAGAATAGCGAAGAGCAGCAGGGAGTAAGTTGACTGTATAGGCAGAGAAAACAGTAGATGCACAAGAGATGAGAAACGAGGGGTAAAGCTCATTATAACTGTGGCCTAGGGGCCTGAGGGAGAGCAGGCTGAATAAGAGAAGGCAGCAGGATGCCTCCTAAGGGTCCTGGAATACCCAGACACTCAGCTCTCAATTTCCTTAGGCATCTGCACAGGAAAGGAGCAATTGTTTGCTTAATGTTCATAGTAAACAATCTCAGAAAGAAAGCAGAAAGTGTAAGCTCCCTAACTTGAGCCATTATATTGCCCTCTCCAGGGGCTTTGAGTAGCATTCGCTGGTACATTTCTTAAATGGACATTTCCTAACTTGAGTCATTATGTTGGTGTCTCTAGAGGTTTGTATAGTGTTCTTGGGATATTTCTTTAAATGGATTTGCTTGTTTTTACTTAAATGTGTCTATGCAAAGCTCCCTGTCTCTATGTTCATCTTTCTATCTAAGTATCTCCTTAGGCAGAAAGCTATAGCCTTTTTCATAAGTAGAAGTTCAATTTTTGGAACCAATACCAGGGTGAGACAAGTCAGTGTGGTTCCTTGGATAATTGCTATTCATCCTGTGTCTGAGGTGCTGTCCTTGTATGGAAAAGGGGAAGTCAGTAAATGGTGTTGAAACAAAGCAGCACCAATGGGGATAGGTCCCGAGGGTGAAGAAGAGGGGGTAGCAATGGCAGTTCACAGGCAGGCATGGCGACAGTCCTGTCAGATCCCTGAGTGGGGATGATGGGCATTTTGTTGGAGTTGCCCTGAGAATGTGAGCAGAGTTGGCCTCCTGTCAACTTGAATGCTAACATAAATGCAGGAGGTGTGATTGCAGAACCTGACAAAAATCACAACAGCCCATCTCTAAAATGCTTTCAGATGGAGCCATCTCTTCTTATTCTGCCTACAGAAATGGGCAGCTCCTCTTGGCTTAATAAAATGTATTTGCTTTGAATGTAAATGAACCTAACCTTGCACCTTACAGATGAAGAGACCATGACTTAGAGAGGCTGGAGGAGTGGCCAAGGTTTGTTTAACTAATTCACATGGAGCTGAATCTCAAGCTGAGTTTTGCATGACCGTAATGGCCTCATCTCCTTTTATACCTCCTCCTCCCCAGTATCATGCCTGGCTGTTCATTTCCCCAGATGATTTTGGCTCAATGATTTATGAGCGTCCTAAAGAATCACTGCAGGGATGGAATTGATAATCTCTGTAAAGCAAAGCAAGAGGCATATTGCTGCTGCTGCTGCTGCTGCTGCTGCTGCTGCTGCTGCTGCTGCTGCTGCTGCTGCTGCTCCTGCTCCTGCTCCTGCTCCTGTCCCTAAAGGTGGCATGAGGACTGGGCATGCATAGCTAGCAATTTAATTTCAAGTTAGTCCAAACACAGAATGGTGCAATACAGTCTAAGTGTTGGTGACATGATTATCTGAGTATGTTTGGAGCAGGTGATGGAGTGGGGATTATTGCAGAGATTTTGCTCTGCTAGGGAAGAGAGGGTGTATTTTGGCTTATAGTTCCAGGAGATATGGTCATGGCAGAGAAAGAACAATGTAGGAGCAGGAAGTAGTCACATTGCAACCACAGTCAAGAAAGAGATCAATGAATGTCTGTCCTATGCTCATTTCCCACTTTCTAGTCTGGGACCCTCCAGACATGGGATGATACTATCCACATTCAATCATCCTAATCTAGATATTCCTTCTTAGATAAACCCAGTAACTTGTTGCTCTGGTGATTCTAAATCCCCTCAAGGCACCAATCAAGATAACCTATCACTTTCTTTTAGGAACTCAGCTGTCAGCAAGTTAGCTGTCATCAGTACACAGCTTCTAAAATTGCTATTGCTTCTATCCTAGACATCCACTGATGGAGATGCCCAGTGGACCAGGCTAGGGGACTCCCAGAAACCAAGTCTCAGAAGAGACATTGACAACTGCTCCTTCAATTATCATTTCATTGGCCAGAATTCAGTCACATAATTACAATTATGTTTAAGGCAGGCCAAAAGAAAAGAGATGAAGAAAAGAAAAACTGGACTCTTGAAAGCATCCCTTCCAGAGAAGTAAAAGAAGGCACTGTGTGTAGAAATCTGAAGATGGAATATCAGACTGTAATTAGAAAAACCATTTCGCCAGTTTGCCCATCTGAAATCACAATCAAGAGGGCCTTTTGCTTTCTATTCCAGTGTAATATAAAATCAAAATTGAAGTGAAATGTCCTGTGCTTGGTAAAGCAACCAAGCTCTTAGTATGCCAGACACATAGTCGAAGACCGGGAGAGGCAAGCTAAGCTTAGATTCTAACCTCTGCCATTGTGTAGCTGTATAAATCAGCTCACTCATCCAAGTACTGGGAGCTGAACAGCTTTCAATTTTAGAACAAAAGTACTGATGGTACCTTCTTCATGGGGTCTGGTGTGTTGGAAACAGAGGCCTGTAAGAATGAAAACCAAGAGATGCCAAACAGATATCCAAGTCCTTGCTCCATCTGTAGGTCAACTAAGTTCCACGTGTAAGTCTGCTCTCTGGCTACCAGCAGGGTGTGGTGGCTTCCAAGCAGTAAGGATTCACTCCTCTGGCATGGACAGCCCTCCAGTGTATCTCTCCTTCTGGTGAGGCTTACCTTCAGCTATCTCATTCCACCTCCTCCATATTTGCTAAGTCACTTCTCCGAGTCGATGGTATTAGTCATTTAAACAGACTCGTTCCTGCTTCACGCCTTGAGGAGCTCCAGAATTAGAGCAATTCATTAAACTAGATCCCTTTGTTCTTTTTCCTTTGGCTGAAGTCACTTGGTGCTTCTCAGTTCTAGCAGGAGCCCACATCAGCTTTGAGGTTGCCTTCTGAGCTGCTCATTAGAGGATGGTTGTCTGGCCTTGGCTTTCTGTTTGTTGCCGTGCCAATACAGCTGTGAGTTGACAGTCAGGCTGTAGAGCAGAATGACACCCATATTCCAGTTGTTTCGGGTGAGGGTGTGTCTGCCTTTTTAAGCTTTAGTAAATAGATAATAAAAGAGATTAAAGAAAATCAAGAGGAGACTTGCTACATTGATTACACTATCTCCTGTATTATACCTGGGGCAGATCAGATCAATCCTGACTATCTCCTGATCAACCAACTGACAGTGTCATCATTTGCAAGATTAACTCAATAAAACACAATTCACAACCAAAATACCTGCACAGACATAATTGTGTGGTTTACAAGCTTTCATGTGCACAGGACTCAAGTGAGATTTTAAAAAAGAGGCATTGGTGACTCTACCCAGGCTTCTGGGGCTGTTGGTAGTCCAGCCTCCCATGTTCTGGGTTTTGGGGAGCTTCCGAGGTAGGTCCCAATTTTATCACTCACTTATCTTTATACAAAACACTTTCAGATAATATATGTCTGCAGGAAATAACCACGCTGCACTTACAAGAATAATCAAAAGTTGCAATCAGGAGAGAACATTTTGTTTTTCCAGTCTACTGTATTTTTACCTAGTGGCTCCTCTAGGTCATTGGAAATAAGTGTACCTTAAGTAGTCTCATATCCAGGACTATATCTGCCTTGACCATGGAAAGGTGGAATGGGAAGGAGTAGGAGCTTTTCTTATTGTGGTGGTGGGGACATGACTACAGCAAATGGCTGAGCACAGAATGGTCAGCTGTGGGGTGGGCATGTATGATCTCCTACAGACTGATGATCTGATGGTTGCTAACTTGCTTGAAGAGAGTTTTGTGATGTTTGATAGACCTACTAGGAACATAATTCCAAATAGATTTCTTTCTTCTCTTTACTTTCTTTCTTTTTTCCTTTAGCAGTGATAGGAAGCAAACTTAGGACCCTCTACCTGCTGGGCAAATGCTCTACCATGGAGCTGAAACCCAGTGACTTACTTATTTACTATATTTATTTTAAGACAGGGTCTCTCATATTACTCAGTCTAGCTTTGAACTCAACTGTGTAGCCCAGGCTGATTTTGAACCTAAGATCCCCCTGTTCCAGCTTCCCAAGCAGTTGGGATTACATGCCTAGGCCACATTGCACAAACATTGCTACTAATACTACATGTAATATGCTTGCTGTTTGCCAACGTTAGTACCAGTGTTAGTTTCTTTTAGATGCTCACAGAAATCGTATAAAGCAGATTCTCTTGTGGTCTCCTCTGCAGATGAGAAATAGACTTGTGCAAAAGCTAAATACATTCCCCAGATCAACAGCACTCAGAGATCAAGTCAGCCCTATAGCTCCCTTTCTTATGATTGTCTTCACTGGTCTGACATAGGGATCTCCCATATTCACCTACATACAACTTTTAAGGGATCCCTCCTTAGGCTTTGTCTCTTAGTAAATCCTTTGGTCTTCATTTACCAACTGAGAAATGGGCTTTTCAATGCTATGAAAACCTCTCGAGATTGTTGAGGAGTTGAAATAACACAATCCACAAGAAATTCTATAAATAGAAAGCCTGGGATCAAGATAGAAGTCAGTTAATACACTAGATTAATGCTGAGATAATTTGAATAGCAATATCTAAGTATCTAATGAATGTTGTGTTAATCTCTATTTCCAAATTTTTGTGACATTTTCAGGGAGAACTATTTTAACCTGGATTCTCATTTAAATGACCAAACCAAACAAAACCGGTTTGAATTTGTTTTGTTTAGGTCTGAAGATAGGATGTTTTACAGAGCCTTAACTCCAATAAAAGATCCATCAGCTGGTTTTATTCATTCATGTATTGGAAAGAGTATTTCCTCTAGTTTGTCCTCGGAAGTGTTTTCTCATCTGGGTTGAAATGAATCTCCACACTGTCTGTATTTAGATCCTAGGTGTTTCATGATGAAAACCATTTCACCCTAGCATTTCACACTCAAATTTAGACCACGATTCTGCTATTTCTCATCCCCACAAGTGTTCTTTCTGCAAAAGCTCTCACATTTGTAAGAGTGTCAGGCTTGTAGATTCGCACACTCCCTCTACCCCCTCTGAGTTTTAGCAGAAAATGAGATACAGATTTCCTCACCATTGAATACTCTGTCCGGTGAAAGAACTTAGGAGCCTGTGGCTGGGTGTGGTGGCAACCGCCTGTGCTCCCAGCAGTTGGAAGGCAGTAGCAATCAAGAACTCAAGGTCATTCTCAGCTAAATAACAAGTGTGAGAATTTCAAATCAATCTCAGCTACATGATACACTGTTTAACTCCATCTCACCCCTGCCCCTAAATCCACCAAGATATCTCTTCTCTTAGAAGCTTTCAAGTGCCAAGATTTCCTCAGTGAGGAATGAGATGGGACATAGGACGGCCTCCTCTCTCTGTGCTCATAGATTCCACATGCTCAGAGAATCTCCCACACCATACACATATACATATCTCTAACTGGACTTGAGTTATGGGAAGAAGGAAAGAAAGAAAGAAAGAAAGAAAGAAAGAAAGAAAGAAAGAAAGAAAGAAAGAAAAAAGAAAGAAGGAAAGAAGGAAAGAGATAAAGAAAGAAAGGCATAGGGTTGGGAGGGGAATATTGGGAGAAAGTGCGAGTAGAGGAGGAAATACAGGAGGAAATAGAGGATAAATATAATCATTTTTCATTGGATACATATATGATCTCAAGAATAAAGAAAAAATAATACAATAAAAATATAAAACTAAGCTAAGCTAAAGAATTGAGGCCATAGAGCCGTGAGACCACCGAATTATCTTTTCTCTATCAGAAAGTCACCAGAGAAAAGTAAAAGACTTTTAAACTAAGCCTTTGCTCTGTTTCATTTGATTTAAATAGATCATAATTTGTTTTCTTTGGACCATAGACCACAATGATTCTTAAGTAAATGTTACTCTAAGGTATGACTACATCTCTTAAGTAAATTATTGAATTCAAAACAGAACTCAATTGGAATGGGTTTTTGTGTGTAACTCAGTAACATTTTTTTAAAAAATGATTTAGGGAGAGGAGAGTGCCAGTTGATAGCACCGTCATTTTCTGTACTTGGCTTCCATAACAGCGTTGCTCATTTAGCCTTTTGAAATGGCCTCTGTCAGACAGAGTGGTGAAAATGTACACTGTGTCTTCCAGAGTATGGGTGACTTCTTTGGAATTGTCATAGAAAGAAAGTTAAATAAAGTAGGAGGGTTTCTGAGATTTGGTTACAGACTGCAATAGGAGGCATGGATAGCAAGGGGAGAGCATGCTGGTCAAGGATGCCTGGGTCTGACCTCAGCCATGTGCAAAGCAGTAGTCTCCTTTCCTTTCCCAATCCTCTATAGTTTAACTTTACAATGTAGATACAAACAGTATCGATTTCAGGAGTCCTTGATGAAGAAGACAATCATAGAATGGCACATAGAAAATATCCTTGCAACAACAGAAATTGTTAATCTAATAATTAACTTTCAGGAAAAAAAAATGTTTCATCTTTGATTTACCATTAATCTACCCGGCACTACAAACACTCATACAAATGTAGCAATTTTCTATAGAAAATGAAACAATTTGAAAACATTCCAAATAGATTATTAGTGTCTTTCAAACCAGTGAATATAAATAACCTAAGAGGTGTGTGACATTGGCTAAAATCTCATGCATGAGCTGTGCATGGGTGTGGCATGTGCATGCACACATGTGTGAGTGTATTCGTGTGAGCATACAATATACCAAGGGTCTTGCACACAGGAACTCTATCTCTTGGTGTGGACCTAAGTGGTTCCTCTCTTAAGACCATATTTGCACCAAGCTTGTAAATATCATCCCTGTAATCATAATACTTAGGAAGGCAGAGCCTGGGCTATAAAATGAGTTCCTGTCTCAGAATAATAAATGTGTGCTGGTTTTTATTATCAGCAGGAATCTACAAGCAGTCTAAGTACCTAGGTCATCCCCAAAACTCACTTCAGTTTTCTGCTCCATCCATTTATTACAGCATGCTTATGGCATGCTTATTTATAGTAAATTGGAAAAATGCTAATTGGTAAGATGTGGGCGCACCATCCAACCTCTCATTTTCCACACCTGTGAATTCCATGCCTTTGACTCTTCTGTCATCAGTCTTGATCAACATGCAAAGGTAATTTGTGTCCTCTTTTTCACATTTGAAGCATCTCTGTAATGGCCACATGATCTCACATTTGGTGAATCATGGCAGGCAGCTCAACCAGCCTCAGCTCAAAGTATTTCTTTACCCTAGTTCTTCACTGTTCAGGTGATATAGCCATGACTGTCTGTCTGTGCACGGAGTTTCAGTCACTTTTGGTGATAGGTGCATGAGTGCTTCAAGAGACAGAAAACCTATAATATTACTTGAGCTACCATGCCGTTAGTACCACTGTCCTTAATTTATGATGCATATTTTCTGATCTTGTTTGATCATTTCAGCTCAAGTTCAATAGCCAAGCTGGTATCTCTTACAGACTTTTAAAGACTGGAATTTCAGGAAACCCATAATGGCGAAAATGGACAATACTTACTCAGAAAACCTGAAGGATAGCTCAGAATCCCCTAGAAACTTCTAGAAAAGTTGAGGATAGAGGATCCTCTTTTTCCTAATTTTTTTTCCAGGAATGTGGTTGACTTTAACATACATCCTTAGCATTCACTTATCTGTTCCAAAATTCAGTCTCATTTGCCTCACCATTAAAGAAATAATGAATTTCAAACCTTTTAGTGAAAGTTGCCTTCACCTTTCTCTAATTGGGTCATTTTTATTTCTAGCTATTAATGTTAGCCTCCTCTGTCACTTTTTCCTATTCACCATTATAGACAATTACCTTCATTTACCGTCCTTAGACTTGGACATGGCCTACTTGTGCTTCAGACTCAGAAATCTGAATACTTTAATACTAAGTTCTTGTTTGCTAACTTCATCTGGTCTGTTATACATGGAAGTAAAATGGTTGCTGGACTTCATAATGAACAACTGTTTCTACTACTCTCTCCCATAATGTACCTGCACTCACCCAGTAGCTGCTTCTCACTCCTGATATACTTGATAGTTCCCAGTCCAAACTCTATAATCTCTACCAAACAGATCTTACCCCTACCTAGTTCACACGGTTTGTCCATGCTTCTTTTCTGCCTACCACAGTGAAAGACAGACAGTAGATTATAAATGGATACATGGTTTATGGATAACTTATATATGGAAATAAAGGAAGCAGACACAGACACATTATACATACATACATATGCATTTCTATTGTCTTAGTTAGGGTTTTACTGTGAACAGGCACCATAACCAAGGCAACTCTTATAAGGACAACATTTAATTGAGGCTGGCTTATTGGTTCAGAGTTTCAGTCCATAAGGTGGGAGAATGACAGTATCCAGGCAGGCATGGTGTAGGAGAAGTTGAGTGTTCTACATCTTGTTCTGAAGGTAAACAGAAGACTGGCTTCCAGCTAGGACAAAGGTATTAACGCCCACAGTGACATACCCCCTCCAACAAGACCATACCTCCTAATTCCCTGGGCCAAGCATTTACAAACATACACACATACATACATACATACATACATACATATATATATGTATATATATATACATACAAACATACATATGTATGTAGAGAGACAGAGAGAGAGACAGAAAGAGGGACAGAGAGAGAGACAGAGAGAGACAGAAGAAGGGAGGGAGAGGAAGAGAAAGAAGTATAATGGATAGATGGATAGATGGAAGTTAACAGGTAGATACTAGATGAACATAACTAAAGAGATATGGCTAGATGATAGAGAGATAAAGCAAATGGATAATAGACTGAGGATCACACGTGTTGGTTATGTGTGCATATGTCTATTTTAAAACCATTCCTTCTACTGTTTGAGTGAATGACTTGGTCTCTTGGGAGAAAAGTGGATATTCTGGTCCTGGTATTACTGTAATTCCAGTCACAGCCTCCACTTCTCACTGACCCAGCTGCTTCTTTGACAGACAAAGTAACCTTTCCTCAGGATAATGAGCAAATGGAAGGCTCAGTTCTTAGCTCCCTCACTCTTCTGAATGCTAAGCACTAGTTGAATCTTCACTGGTTGTCACTTCTTTCACCTAGAATTCTAAACCTAGGAAGTTAAATGGGGCAGGAGGATGCCAGCAGGGAAAGATGTGCATCTTCTATGTTGGGTCACTTCTTTGCTGAAGAGACTGAATGCCTGGCAGAAGGGCTACTAGGTAGCTGTGCTAGTTGGACCTTGCTGTCTCATCTCCCAGTGTAACAAGCTCAGACAGTCAGAGTTTACTGGATTTTGTTTCCAGCCATTTGATAAGGAAAAGCATCATATAAAACATTTTGCAAGCTATTCTCATGGGATTGCTCATTTCCCACCAGCTTTTGGCTTTGATTGAGTTCAGCTTTTGAGAAACAGTGGAATACATAGATACATAGATACATGGATACATACATACATGAGCATTTCAGAATATTATGTTTGAGCTGGAGGTGTCATGTTTGCTGTAACTGAACAGTGAAGTTGGTACTATTTGCCTTGCCAACTATGTTTTCACCAACCTGCCCTAACAAAAATACATTTTGATTTTAATGTTTGTCCTTCTGGTCAACATTTGCATGTCTCTACATCTAGTTCTCTTATAATTTAGAATTTTATTAATTCACTTAAGCAGTACTGAAAAGAACCAGAAAGGTTTCATTTAAAATAATTATACATGAGTCGTGATTAACTGGAAGGACTTGGGCATGAATCGCGCCTAGGGATTTTGTTGATTGAGTATTCTACATTAGTGCTAATTGGGGCTTTGTACGGCTTGCAGCATGGGTGAAGTTTTCCATAGACACTTTAATTTTAGGATATCAATGTTTAGTTTTGTAAAGTGGGACAGTGATTCTCAGTGTGCCCATTTTAGTCCATGCCCGAAAAGAGCAAAATGGAAATGTTAATGGCTCTGAGCACTGTTTAGTCTGGAGCCTGGATTCGCCTTTTGTCCTGCCTCTCTGGTATGCAGCCCAATATTCCATTGCCTCCTTCATTCTGTGACTTGAGTGAATAGCTAAGGTTCTTGAGAGCAAAGTGGACACTTTTGCCCTGGTGGTTCTCTTGTTCCTTGCTGGTTTTACTACTCCCCGGGGTTCCTGCTCCTCTCAGTCTATTAGGGACTATCACCATACCTTTTACCTGACTTCTCTGTTGATAGCCTCCATGCTAATTCATCAAACTAACAGGCCTCCTTCCTTCCTTCTCTGTCTTCCTCTCAGTTCTCTGCTCTTTGTGATGTTGGTATGGACTGGGGACTTCACACATCAGAGCCTGTTCCCCAAGCTACACCCCTACCCCTTGATTTGGGAGAAGGGGCACGGGGTTGGTTTTGCTTGAAGACCAGGTTTGTAGGTTTGTATCTATGAGATTCAGGATAGACTCAATCTCTGGGTCTTTCTACCTCTATCATTTCCTTTTTTTTTTTTCTTAAGTGCTAAGATTACAAGCATGCACCATCACATCCAGCAGAGGGTTTTTCTAAGAGCACAGTCAGATAGGCTATGTTTAAAACTTATAAGTGCATATCCACTGACCAAGGAAGAAAGCATTTCCACTAGAAGTACACAGCTTTTCACATGCTCTGGATTTTCAGCTTCTTCATCTGCCTTCTTCCACTGGAACCTGATATCATATCAAAGTCAAACCCATACTGGGTCGCCTGTGTTTCTCACTCGCATGCCATATATTCTAGTTTTGTTTCTTGTTGCTGTGATAAAACAATGACCTAAAAGCAACTTGGGTGAGTAAAGGGTATATTTGGCTACAGGCTACAGTTCAGCATCAAAGGAAGCCAATATAAGAATTCAAGTCTAGAGTCTGGAGACAGAACTGGAAGAATGCTTACTAGCTTGCTTCCTGCTGGCTTGCTCAGCTTGCTTTCTTCCATGGTCCCAGGCCTACCTGCTTGGAGGGGAGGGTAACACTGGGACTTCTCCTATCAATCAGTCGTTGAGAAAACCCTCCAAAGATATGCCTACAAGCCTGTCTACTGGAAGACATTTCTCAATTGTGATTTCCTCCTCTTGGAAATCTAAGTTTGTGTCTAAATTTGTGTTGTTAACAAACCCTAAACAGAACATTCTATTGACATCAAATTCCTCCTAGATTTTCTCTGTTTCTTTCTCTCATATTTTAGCTTCTTTTGCTGGAATATTTTGTTTGCCTTTCATATACTGACTAACCACCATCCATACTTGGCACTTAGCTTGACCTATGCCTCTTCCTAGAAACTAGGGCACATGGTTTCATACCACTGTTGAGAATTTCAAACCCATTCATATGCCTTCCTATCACTATGTCTGCTTCTGGCTATGATTTGCTCAGGGCACAGGGGATCCTCTTGGCTTTCCTGTTTTCAACCTCTCCTGCAGTGCTGGGTGTCTAGCAGCCATTACTAGTAGAATGACAGATCACCAGCAAGTTTCCAACAAAGAAGATATTTTTAGCATAGTCTCCTAGAAGAAAATTCAGAACTGAAGATATGTATGAGAGGCCATGACTTGGAAGTGGTCTTGTGAGCTAGAAATGACATAAGGAATGAGACAAAGGGAAAGAAACCCAACAGAGGGTGGCACTGAGGCTCACAGAAGGTAATTTTGGGTCGTCTTTTCAGAGAATGTTGGATCTCCTTTAGAGGCCACCTTTGACAGCCTGATGTAGGTGGCAGTTGGGGTGTAAATATTCTTAGATCCATCATCATTGGTACAATGCTGCCCCACCCTCAGTTTGTACAACCAGTCACATGACTTTCACATGTGCATGTCTTTGGGTCTCAAAGTCCAGTGAATATTGGACATAAAAGGCACAAATAACATCAGAATATTGGGCACCCTTTTAGTTCCATTCTGTGACAAACATCTAACCAGAAGTAACTTTAGAGAAGAATGCATTTACTTCAGTTTATACGTTATGAGTCCAACTCTGAGGGAAACCAATACAAGAACTCCAAGGCAGAAGGAAAGAGTATTTGGCTACAGGTTACATGGAGGAGTACTCCATGTAAGGAGTGTTACATAGAGGAACACCCTCTGTTGGCTTGCTTGCAGCCTCTTGTATAGCTAGATCTCTTATATGGCTCAGAACCGCCTGCCTAGGGAATAGTGCCCCATACAGGAGTATGACATTTTACCTCAAATAGCAATCAAGACAACCCCAAATAGATGCAGTACCAGGCTAGTGTAATCAGAGAAATCCTTCAATTATGAATATATTTTTAGAGCTCCATGTTATGTCCAGTTGATAGTTAAAGTTAATTAAGAGAGTCCTCTCATCCCCAGAGAGTCAAAGAGATCCAGAACAGAGTTCATGAGATTATATTGCTAGCAAATTTGCTAGTGATGTTAATGTTGCTATCTGTGGCTTATTCCCTTTGAAGATGTGATTTACGGAGCAAGGCCACGGCTATTGAGGACTACCCTGTGATAAACTCCTGGGCGTGGGCAGCTGGGAGTGAAATCACACCAGAATGCCCTTTATTTAGATATCATCAAAGTGGTAGACAGAGTATAACAGAACCTATCAGTCCTGTTTTCTATTACATGGATAGATCCCAATTTGAAGGACTAGCTTATCTCTACCTACAACTTCTAAATCAAACTTTACTTTGTTGAGATTGAAATCATACACACCAAATCATCCATTCTTATCATTCTTGCTTTCTTGCAACCTTCCTCTTTCAATTCTGCTAAAAATACTTCCCGGTGGCTCTGTTGCTGTGTCTTCTGGGTATGTTTTTGTTGCCGACTGAGACCTTCTATGTTCTCTTCTATTGTAATCTACTAAAACAAACTGCAAAATGTTACTATTTCAGAAAAGAGGTGAATTTAGTATTGACAAGTATAGAAAGGCATAAAAATATGCAGTAAAAAGAAAATAAGCAGAGACTAAAATTCACTGAATGAACAGAAAAGAACTGAAATAAAAAATTAGTTTGTTGATTTACAAAGCATTATTTGCAAAGAAAGGAGATGTATCCCCTGACATTCATGGGGATATAGTTAGTCCCGAAGCATTTTAGAATAAATGAAATGATTTAGTTATACATAAAGAGGCATTTCTCTTTTATTTTTTGAAAGACAGTTTCTTCCTGTGCTAGCAGTTGTATGAAAGTGGCCCTGGTGCCCCTAGGGGCATCTGATAATTACCAAAGTAGCTCATGTATTAGAAAAACTGTCTGATTAAGTGCCTTGACATAAACATGGGTAAGCAAAAGCTTAGTGCATTGATTAAGTCTGACATCACACGGGAGCATTTCCAAATGTCATAAATCATTTAAAACTCATGAAAAAACTTTTTACATACTCCTTGCTTCTGAAGTCAAAATCAACACATGGAGAGCTCCTGAGAAGCAAATATATGTAAAGCATGGGAAGGAGAACCATGGAGAAGCCAAAGCCTCTGTCCTTAGCCACCAGCTGTTTCTGGGGAACAGAAGCACCATTTGGGAACTGGATTTGTTAAAATTAGGAGAAAATAGTTAAAATGATTCTAGGAAGAAAATAGAGCAACTAAGGAATAGCTGACCACCACCCAAAAGACAGTTGATGGTGGAGGGAAAGGGACTTAGAAACAGCAATTCCAGTTTATGAACATTCGTTACAGAATGGATTACTTCTTACTGAGATATAAGTACACATACAGAAAAGGACTTCTCTAGAAGAATAAAAAGTTGGTGGGATGTCGAAAGCTCCATTTGAAGGAAGGGTATTGCCATTCACCTAATTTCCACTATTGTATCAGAGCTCCCTTCCTAGCTTATGTAACAATCCTCCCAGCAATTTGGCAGTACATATTACACTCTCCCCTTTTATTTACAACTCACTTAGCTGTTCAATGATGTTGGGAAGATGGAGCCAAGAGCTTTTTTGTCTACTTGTCCATCCCCTGTGGCTCATGGCACACTGTAGTCAGTTGGCTTGCCATAGTTTAGACTTCAGTGCTAGCTGATTACCATCAGCTGAATGACAAAAACTATTCATCTGAGGCACACCCCCACTGATGAGGTTTTCTTTTCTGGGATTCTGTCACATTAGTGCTGACACTTCCTCAACCCTGTCTCCACATCTTCTGATCTGTCAACATCACTGGTATCATGATATTAACAGGTTTTAGAAATACTAGTCAGGTGTTCTGTAGAACAGAAATTGCTGTTTTAAGAGTAATATACCAACTTTAGAATTTTCACTGAAAATTGTATTTGGGCTGAAAAGAGAGATTGTGTATATTAACCATTTCTGCTAACACAATTAAACATAAGAAATCATTGTTATGTAGTAAAAGCCTGGCCTCTATAAATTCTGGAAAATTAACTCTCAATGATTTTTTTCACTGTTAATAAAGATTCACTGTTGAGAACACCACCCCTACTTAGACTGGTCTGCCCAAGCCTATAGCTTTTCATCCCTGATGAAAGATTCGATATGATACAGATGGAACCTTCTAAATGGATTACTAAGGATCACTAATACTTGGTAGACATGGACTAGATAGGTATGTGAAGTTTTAGTAAGGGTTCTCCTAAATTCTCTGGCAATTTCCAAAGTTCTACATATCTCTTAAGATTAGTAGACTGCAAGTAGGCACTGTTGAAGCTTTCCAGAGTAAACCTAAGAGCTGAAGGACCTGGATCTCTCTGTCTCACTGTTCTACCATGCCGAAAATATGGCGCTCACCATCCTTATAACCTGGAGAAGCTGCTGAAACTCTAGGCGTCATCTCTGTATTCCAATAACCAGATGGAAAAAGAGAAGAATGTGCCTTTTCTTTTATGAAAAAAATTTCCTGCAAGTGCAACCTATTTTTTTCTCTTTCATAGCCCAAACCTTTGTTCTAGGACACTTCTAAGTTGAAAGGGAACTGCATAACATAATGGACAATGTTGATGGTGATGTTCCTGGCAGCAGTCAAGCTCCTCTTATCAGACAGATGGAGACAGTGTGCACTCTGGAAATGTTGTTCAACAATTCCTTAAGCATACAGGCAGAGATTAGTGGATTATAGAAAACTTTCAGAGCATCATCAATTTTGAGTTATTTGGAACCTTTAAGTTTTGCATAAGATATGCTCTATACATAATAATGAGAACGTGTCTACATTCTAGTTAAGTATTTGAATAACAGTTTTGTACTTTTATATAGTCTATGTTATAAGTGCATATAGTATTAAGCTGTTTTTCCTTGAAATAAATGAGGTGTATTAGAACTAGAGAAATGGATTTTTCCAGTAGGTCATAATGATAAGTTCTATAAAGGCCACGGTAGAGCAGAGAAAGTTACTAAAGAAGTAGGTGGGTACCATAAAACCAGGGATGCTGGTAGGCAGGTGTAGAAAGCTCTGAGATTTTAAAGTCACCAGGTAGCTCAACAGGGAAGGCATCGGAGGATATGTCAGGAACTTCTGCATTGGAAATACTGTTATCCTGGCCAGTGTGAAGGAATATTTATGGAAAGAAGAAACATCTCACATTGGACTTTCTTCAAGGTTGACTAGAACTTGAGTGATTTGAAGTGGTTGGAATATTGCAGGTCCGGAGCCTAATGATAATTCTTCTTAGACTATATTTAGCCCACTAAGCTTTTCCTTGTTCACCTCTATGTCTAGCCTAACTTCCTTATGACTATTCTGTGGAACTTTGAGTTGCATTATCAGACCACTAACTCCTACCTAGTCAATACTGATGAATACAATCAGTATGTAAGACCTGTAACAAAGGTTTCTCTGCTTTGCTCTAACTTACTTACCTGATGTTCCCAACAATGTATTTGGAAATGTCTCAATATATGGCTTTCTATGTTCTGTTACCATTAAAACTTCATTGAATGCTTACCACATTGGAAAATAGTGTTTGGGCTAACATAAATGTTTTCCCAAGCAATAGTCACTCATATTTAGCTCTTGAGTAAATAATCTCTTACTCCCTTGATGGTGAAGGCTGTGTTCTGTATCAACATGTGAAATTTATCTTTTATGTGGTGTCATATATAAAATGCCTAGTTAGTCTCCATCAGTCCACAGGAAAAGGTCTTCAGAAAGACTCAGAAACATTTAACAAGAGCCTAGAAGTTCAGGTTTTCAGAAAACTAGGATTTCCTGATCCAGGTGTATTGGGACTGTCCATTAAGTATTTTGTGAATTTTTTAAATGAATAAATTATTACTATAGAAAATTTGAGTAACACTGAAAACAAATAATCAACCCAAAATGTTACAACCAGCGGTAAACAATTGCTGTCTTGATGCATGATTCTTTTACTTTTTTCTAGCACACAAGGACTGCAAATATATTCAGAATGACATGCCAAAGTTCCTTCTGAAATTATTTGTTGTAGGCTGTCTACTGCAAGCAGAAGGTTTTTTTTTTCCTTCCAGCACTTGAACTACCCTAAAGAGTTATGGTCTCCAACAGAGGTCCACATGCACACTAGACTTTATCTACTTAGCAATTGTGCCAGTGTGTCCAGCACACAGGCAACATTAGGTAGACGTACAAAACTGTTTGTGTTGATATTAGTAAGTGTAAATTCACTTAAAAAGAAAGTCCTGAATATTGTGTAGTTTATACCCCTGGTTCTTTTTCTTTCAACTGATGAACATTGAATGAATGCAAATCACTCATGATAGACATGAAGATCCATGGAGACACTAAAGATTCCTATTTGCAGAGATGAAAGCAGAAATGTGGTGGGAGGATGGGTGACTGGTGGAGGAAACACTTTTTTCCTTGTGTCTTTCGTTACTGTTCTGTTGGTGGGAAGGGACACCACGATCAAGATAGCTTATAAAAGAGAACATTGAGTTTGCTTACAGTTTCTGAGGGTTAGGCCATGATCACCATGGTAGGAAGAATGACAGCAGGCAGACAACCACGGCACTGGGGCAATAGCTGAAAACTTACATCCTGGCCCAAAGGCAGAAGGCAGATAAAAGATGAGACTGGGCTGGCATGGGCTTTTGAAAACTTCAAGTCTGCCCCCAATAGTATACCACCTCCAATAAGGCCATACTACCTGATATTTCCTATAGAGTTTACTAACTGATGAGCAAGTGTTCAAGCATATCAGCCTGCGGGAACCATTCTCATTCAAACCACCACCTCATGTCCCTTCTTGCAATGTGGCAGCTTCTTACAGAAGACCTGGTTTCCTTGGGCTTTCCTCTCTAACTCCTTGCTGAGGTGGAGCAGATTGCTCTTGTCACAGGGTACTCTCCCTTACACAGTTGGGTTAACAAGCCTGAACTGACATCATTATATCAGGACATAAAGATTCTCTGAATTTATGAATGTTTCTAACATAAGATGAGTGTGTGTTTTTATTCCCAGAATGTCACTGAGAACCACATAGCTGAGTCCTAGTATTCCTAATGTCTTTATTCTTCTCTTTGAAATTTACTCTCTTGGTTAAAAAAAAAAAATCTGTTTTGTTAAGAGAACAAACCAGCAACTTGGAAAATAAGAGACTTCCTATCTGCCATTAAAATCAAACTATTTCACACTTCATTACTTCTTCCCTATAGTTGAATCTTTCTTAATGTTCATATAGTAAAGGATGACTTCTTTCCCATAATTGGGTGTGTAAGGAAAGGCTGTTCCATGGTGATTGTTTCAGGTTACTTTGGTTTGGTCTGTTTTAGCCAGGTTAGGTTCAGTTGTAATCTATGGGGAAGAACTATTCTCAGCCATCCCATTGCTTTTCAATCTTAATGACATTTCCAGGAGCTTGATAAAATATTCCTGCCCTCTCTGTCCCGTTTTATGAAAAATTTTAAGCTGCGTTTTTATTTTAAGCATAGAGGTACTTTGCCAGTGTGCATATGCATTATGGAGCATGCATGCAAAGGTCAGAAGCAGGCATCTGGTTTGGTCTTTTGGAAGAGGAACTCAGAGAGTTCTGAGGCTCAGTGTAGTGCTGGGAATCCAACCCAGATCCTCGGAGAGGGCACCTGCTTTATTTTTAAGTTATTTCAAATACTCTTCATCATGTTTTCTTTACCACACTGAGTTTAGAGCCAAACACTTTATATTTCTCTCCTCTGGTCCATTTGCTTTTATCCTGTGTGCTCTTCTAGTGAATTTGGACTTCGATCCCAGAAAATGCTATGCTCAATTAGGAGAAGCTGTACGTTTCCCAGCGGGCACCTAGATGTGAAGAAAAAACATTTAATTCTTCCCCTTTCAACCACAAGGGGCTGGCAGCAGGTCCCCTAAACAGTGCACAAGGGCTAGGCAGGGCGCTGAGCAGTGCACTTGACCTTTCACCCCTGTGGCTTCTGTGTACAGTGTGTGCAAGGAGGATGGACCCTGCAGTGAGTTGCGGCTCCAAGGACATAACTTCATCATCCTGCTTACATCCTACTGAATCACTAGATCACTAGAAAAAGGAAAAATCTTTCTCCCCTGATTTTTGTATTTTAATCCAATAGAGTAAACGATATTCCCAAGTTGTTGGTAAGCCCATACAGTGTAGCATTTATTATAAAAAAAATCAAGAATCATTACCATGTTTAGGGTTTAATTGACCATCTAAATGCAAAAGCCATTGTTCCCTTGCAGTCTAGTGAGGAAGGAAATGAGATAAGTGTCTAGATTTTGTTGTATGACCTCTGGTGTGTCACTGCCGTCAGGGCAGAGAGACAATCTTAGGACTGGAGAGTGAGAGGCAGCATGCACCTGCAGGCTGGGACAGAGAGAGGCTCATGGCATCTCTGTGTGACAGCAGCACACAGTGAGAGCTCGGTAACCATCAATGGTCTTATTGTTCCATGCAAAGAGCTTCCACTGAGCATCTTGGCACCTAGTTATTTGAGTCACTGTGTGCTCCCACATGCATGCCATTTGTATAATGCTCTGTTCAGCACTGGGAGAAATGGACGTAGCTCATTTCTTTCTGTCTTACAAAATTATTTTTTTACAGGTGGAGTGGGCAAGTCTAGACTCATTTCTCAGATGAAGATGTTAAAGCTCACAGGTGAAACATACTCAAAAGTATTCAGTAGATCTTACTGAGACCTCTGTACTCTCAGATCAGTCCTAAAATTCATCCTTTACATCTGAAACTTGGCATTGGCCTTCTTCTTCAGCACCAAGCTGCCAGGAAGGCTGACAATAAAAATGCTACATAATTTGATGTGCCATCTATTTAGTCTGAGGAACTTAAAAACCCAGAGAAGCTATCAAGGACTCATTGCCAAACTCATTTTAAATCACTTCATAAATGGTGATCTGTGTGTCCTACTTCCTCCTGATTCCAGCTTCACTTAGATAAGGCACATTGTTGTCCACCATTGCTCTAACCAAAGACCTGTTTGTTCTGATGAAGCAAGCCAGCCATTCTCTATCTGGGTTTAAACTCACAGGAAGAATCATCTATAAATATCAAATATACATATACATAAATAAATGTATTGTATAAAATACATATTATATTATGAATAACTATTGTTTATGTATTTAATTATACGTGTGTGTGTGTATGTGAGTGTGTGTGTGTGTGTGCATGTGTGTGCCTAGATACATATATCCTAAGGTAGTGTTAAAAGAACCCTTTAAGATTAGCATTAAAAGCAAGGAGCAATGATATACACCTGCAGTCCTTGCAGTGATGAGACTAAGCCTCCTTATTCATTTTGAATCATTAAATTTGAAGCCAGTCTGGACTACACAGCATCAAAAACAAGTAAAGGAACAACAAAAATTAAAACTGAGTAAATTTTTTGTGGATAAAATCATTCTGAATAGAGGATTTATTTGTGTGGTGTGAATGTGGATGTCCTGACCTGTAGTGGCCAGAGATTACACTGGGCATGTCCCTCAAGTGTTCTCCACCTTATTGTTTTAGACAGAGCCTGTAGCTTACCATTTTGGCTAGTTATCAACCCCTGAGACACACAAATCTCTATGGCCAGCTTT
Organism: Mastomys coucha; assembly: GCF_008632895.1. Taxonomy (NCBI): domain Eukaryota; kingdom Metazoa; phylum Chordata; class Mammalia; order Rodentia; family Muridae; genus Mastomys; species Mastomys coucha. The sequence goes on along the minus strand of NW_022196915.1, from coordinate 1,564,785 downwards.
TACATGGATGCTGGAGATGTGAACTAGGCTCCCATGTTTCCAGAGAAATTGCTTGCCCATTATGTTGTTTTTCCCAGATTAAGAATAGCTTTTGAAGAAGGTAATGAGTCAGAGGTAAAGGTCAAAGATGAGGGGTAGGGATGGGGATCACTCTTTTAAAGATGTAAGCCGTAGCCCCCTGTGGCCCACAGGCAGTGCCATCTTCTGTAGTGGGCTAGCAAGCTGTTTATGACAGGCTGGCCTAAATTTTTCTTAATTTAATCTCAGAAGCTATATCAGTTCTTAACTGCTTTAAAATAGCTGATATAAGAGCACTGTTTCTAGTAATTTTAACATAATTAATTGTAAGTTATCAAGAGCAGCAGACCCCTCAGTTTGCTGACAGCACTGTGTGAACCACCAGATTTGAAAAGGAGCATTTCTCCATCAGCTACTTCCTAGCACATTGTATCCAAAATCTTGTTCCCTGCTGGTACCCTAGCAGCACTATTTTTGTTATAAAAACCAAAAATATCAGATTTATTATAGGCAATTTTAGTCATGTCTCCAAATCTATTGCTAAAACCAGAATAACTGTCCAAGTAATTAATTAAGATTTGGAGAAGTAATGTGTTTGATTATTTTCTCTGTCTTGGAAAGAATTTCTAGTAAAATGTATCAAACTCTTTCTGGAACATCTCCATTCACACACACCTCTGTAGCACACCCTTTGGGGCACAGGGGAAGTCTTGAGGTACAAAGGACCTTTCAGCATTCTGCCAGAGAAGCTGTATGTGATGTCCTGAGGATGCCAGGTGGTGAGCTAGGCTTTCTTCCTATTTAAAAGTCCATCCTTACCCCTTGTTAGTCCATGCTCACAGCATCTGCGACTCAAAACCTGGCTTTGGCAAATGTCAGCACTGCTCTGTGAGACTACTCTCAGGGATTACTTTCCCATAATCCAAATAGAGCTCTGCTGTCTAGGCAAGTAATCATGGTTTGCACAAATGTCAAATTAAAAAAAAAAGTTAAAGTTTTCAGACTTTCTTAGTGCTTTTTTTCCTACAAATTGTATTCTATTTCTTAGTTGAAAATGGAGTTTTTCCATATAACACATTCTGATTACAGTTGCTCCTCCTCCAATTCATCCCAGATCTTCCCAGTTCCCCATCTACCCAAATCCACACCCTTTCTTTTTCTCTCTCACTAGAATACAAGTGGGTATCTGTAATTAAAAATAATAATAATGATAATAATAATAAGTATAAAATAAAAACAAACTTAAATAGAAAAACAAACAGGGAAAAAAAGAGCCAAAAAGTCATAAAAAAACACATATAGATGCTGAGACACAAATATTTGTACACACTGAAAACCCATAAAAACAAAATATATAAGCATAATATTTAAGCAAAAGACCTGTAAGATAAAAAAGAACTGCCCAGACAAAACACAGTGACACAAAACAAAAATAAAAATAAAACAGAAGTACCATAAGTTCTTCATTTTTTGTTGGCCTTCTACTACTAGCCATGTGGCCTAAATTTAAATGTTGTTTGTATACTTAGAGAAACTCAATTGGAAATACTAATTTTTCCTTTGTGGGTGGTTATCAGCTGAAGAGGGGGTGGTTAGAGATGGTGGATGTGTTGACTTTCCTTCTTGATGCCTGGACCCTGACTGGATTAGACCTGTGCAGGCCCTGTGCATGCTGACACAACATCAAACTTGCTGTGTCTAGGAACACTGCTTAAGTGGTATCTTCTATCCCTGCTGGGTCTGATAGTTTTTCTGTCTCCTCTTCTGCAGAGTTCCCTGAGTCTTTAAGTGAAGGATTTTATGGAACCCTATGTAGGACTGAGTATTCCAGTGTCTTTCAGTTTCTGCACATTGTCCAGCACAGGGTTACTGGGAGTCATTTTACTGCTGTATTCCTTTTGAAAAGTAGTATCTTTTTTCCCTTAGGTCTCTTAGGCTCAGGTTCTTGGCCACCAGGGCAGGGTCAGGCATGGGTCCCATCTCATTGACTAGGCCTTAATTCCAATCCAATAGTTGTTGGTTACTTTCACAACTTCTGTGCCACTATTACATCAGTATACCTTGCAAGCAGGTCACCATTTTAAATTAAAGAGTTAGTATCTGGGTTGGTGTTTACCCTTCTCCTCTGGTAGTATACACAGAATCTTCCAGTGCCATGAACACTAGTCGGTAGAAGTAAAGGCTCTTTGTGTTCAGTGATTCATGTAGATGTTGTTCTCAGCAAGAGAGCCTTACCATCAATTTATATAGGGCAGCCAGTAACCTTGCCAACAGCCTGACTTATTTGGGTGTTTCTGTGGCCAACAACTCAAACACCTTTCTGAGAAGTATCAAGATGCAATTACTGGACCTAGAACATAAAACACACCTCCATTTCCATTTTCTGAGTTTCTTGGGTGTGGAATTGAATCCTAGGTTGTGGACCACACTGGGATGTATGTAGTCTGCCTGAGGCCCACTTCTATCCCCTATCCTAGTGCATATTACAAATAATCGATTGATAATCAAATAAAGAACAGACTAAAAAACAGGTTGTACAATAATGATAAAGCTTTTGCATTGAGCCAGCTTGTAATTTGATGGGAATCCCAGAAGCCATGAGCATTCTCTGCCTTCCAGGAGAAGAATGCAGGTTAGTCAGGGAATTAGAGAAGTAGTTTTAGAATTAGGTTCGGATATCATCACCACCTATAGTTAATCAGTAGAGACCATCCCTCTGCAGTCTGTGGGAAGTCACAGTATCTCAAATCTGACAGATGAATTATAACATTTGATAAATATTTTTGTCATATTGATGTGGGCCAAAAGCAAAACATGGATATGAAAATATGAAAATGAAATTGAATGCACTGAAGTAAAAATAAGATTTTGACTGAAGTAGCTATACCCAAATAAAGAAAACTATGGACATTATGCAAATGGCTGAGTGCTGGCTCTGATCACGTTTTCTTATAAAAATGAATGAAGGTTGCCATTTAAATCTTCTATATGTTGTATTTCAGGGCAACCTTTCTGAAAGAGTCAAAGCATTATATCAGTTTTCACAGGTGTTGTTACTATTAAAATACAGATTCTACATGGAAGCAGGGCCCACAGCCTTCCTTCCTCTTCACACTTAGCGCAGTATATATCTACCATGAATAATGTAGATGATTATATAGATTTAGAAATGCCTACAAGGAATCATAGCCTAAAAAATACCACAAGTTCCTCAACCCTCTTAGAGCTCCTCAAGAAGATTTCTTAAGAATGGGTCTATTCTTGTCCCTTCTTTGTTTTCCTTAATTCATAAGCTGTTCCTTCAGGGTCTCCCTTCTCCATCATCAGTTTCCCTGACACTGTTCTCCATAAGTTCCCTCCTCTTGGATGTTTCTCAAATGGAAGATGCTTAAATATGTTGAAAAAAGAGAGATGTATTTCACTGTGTTCTCCCTATGTTGGGTCCTAGGACTGAACCATCAAAATTTCCCCAAAACACCCAATCAGAAAGGACAATACATCTCCAGACAGTAGCTAGCTTGAACCTGTATCTATGAACCATAGTAGTGTTTCTTCCTTGTTTACTCTGACCTTATTTTAACTCCGTAAGTCTAGATGTCTGTACTAAGAATTCAGGGCTGAGGACTGACAGTCTTTCTCCTAAAGCAATAAAATCAAAGCATTGAGACATGGCAGCACATAGTCTGTGGTTTTTTAACTTAGAAAATGTTTTATTTTACTTTCTAATTTGAACTTATTTGTGTGTGTGTGTATACTTGCATGTGCTCCAGCCCAAGTGTGGAGGTCACAGGATAACATCCCATCTTTACATGGGTTCTAGGGTTCAAACTCTGGTTGTTAGCCTTGAGCTGCTAGTGTTCTTATCCACTGAACAATTTCTCCTGCTTTATAGGATGTGTGTTTGTGTGTGTATGTGTATATATATTCATATATATATATATAT